>NW_028252596.1:0-176138 GCF_964263255.1 Lissotriton vulgaris | reverse complement strand
ATGAATCGAATAAAGTTTTTGAAACGAAACGAGTGCTAAAATCCTCGCAACTTGCAGCTCCTCTGTAATGTTCCCAAGTGCCATAGCTGTCTGATTGGTAACAGCTTCCACAACTCTAGTCAATCGTCCTATCTTTCTGCTGTTTAATGCAGCACCCACAAAGAAAAATGAGCCCAAGTTGAAATCAACATATTGTTGCCAAGTGGTGTCAGTCTGGTCCACTTCATCCATACTTATTGTCCTCTTATTTCTGTTCTTGGAAATATCATTGTACAGTTTAAAATCACGGTGATACGATGCAGGTGCAAGAAACACAGGGGGTAACAGGAATGATACGTAGCATACTCCTGACTAACCAACTGGGAGTTGATAATATCCTTTGTTGCCACATACAAAATAGGTATTATGTGAGGACGTAAAACTGCTTTTGTTGACACCCTCAATGGTCAGAATTACAGTACACTCACTCCTTCCCACTGGGATTCTCCCAACACTGCCTATACACAAATCTGCTTTAGCCCTGGTAACTGAAATCACAAATGGTTCATTGTTCTTTATAGTCCTCGTATTTGTGAAAACATGTGGTGTAGCAATATTTTCAGGTCGATACTCCTCCCATTCCAATTTAGTCCCCTTAGCTAGAGGGTAGCCATTTTCATCTGGATAACACTCTTTATTGAGGTGGTAATTATTCTGTCCTACTGTCAGCTCTGTAATGTTGGCCCTTTCAGAAGCGAACAAAAGCGCAAACCAGGCCTGACAAGAACCATTGTGGGGAAAAAAGAGGAATAAAAAGTGTTCCTCCCTTCTTTTGGTGAGCAGGTATCATCCCACACACCCAACAGTCGGTAGTATTTGTGGCATTATGAGTGTGATGCAGCATCTGAATAAACGTGTTGTTCAAGTAGGATTGTCGATGCTTCTGCTCATGGTATGGAAGCGTAAAGTAATGATGCTATAGCCACCATAGCAACAACAAATCCTACAGCACAAATGATCTGTTTAGTATTGATTTTAGCAACAGCAACAGTTGATCTCCCTGCAGACATGATCACTTCATCGTTGAAACAATCGTTGGATCTCTTTGCCCAGGGCAGCCGTTGGTTTCTTCACTGAGGGTCAAGATGGGTGTCACTACGCAGGACTGATCCTCCCCCCTTGCCACATCGGCACTCCGTTTCACCAACCCAGGACGGTAGCTAACCAGTCTTTTTCAACAATGCAGGCTCTTTCCGTGGTCTCCATTGGTATCTGGATACTCCAGAAATCGCGTGGTCTGGGAAGACTTCCTCAGATTTGTCAGGTGAGATGGCTTGGTTTTTCTCTGTATCCAGGATATGTCGATGGTCAGTCAGTACAGCAGATTCCACCAAGGCAGGCGACACTCGCTTACAGTGAGTGCTATGGATCCAGTTCTTTCTGTTCGTCACTCGAATCGCTGTCCTCGTGGCTAGGAGCACTTGTTCCGGTCCTCGCCACCTAGGTTCCAAGCTGTTTGACCTCTCAAATATCTTGACCATCACATGGTCGCCAGGCCGGAGTTCATGGGCTTCACCTTTGGATCTGTCAGAGCTTCTCAAGACTGTTGATGAATAGTAATCAAACTGTCAGTCAGCTGTGATAGATAGTCACTCATCAGAACACATGGTACATCATGTATGGGGCGTGGCTTAGGAACTCCCCAAATGTTCATCGGTCTCCCAAATACCACTTCATATGGTGTAAGCCCAGATCGTGAATGTGGCACCGATCTAATAGACAAAAATGCCAAAGGTTACGCATCAGGCCATTTTAAGGATGTAGAAGCCAGTATTTTCGCTAGTTTCAACTTCAAAGTAGCATTATACCTTCCCACTAGCCCTGCTGATTGTGGGTGGAAGACTGCATGGATCTTCTGTTTGATCCCTAATCCTTTCAGGACATACTCAACAACTTGCCCAATAAAATGAGGTCCGCTGTCACTCCACAAAAGTTTACAAACACCATATCTAGGTAAAAACTCCTTTAAAGCACCTTTGCTGTGGTAAGAGCAGTATTATCCTTCGTAGGGTATGCCTCTATCCATTTACTGAAGGCACATACCTCCACTAGAACATACTGCAAGTTGTTGCAGCATTCAAGTTGGATGTAATCCATCTGCAAAACTTCAAAAGGTGCGGTTGGTGTGGCAAACCCTCCTGTAGGAGTTTGTGTCCCTTTTCCAGGATTGTACTGCCAACAGATCAAACAGGACTGTACTACTTTCTTAGCTGTGCTGGCAATTTCTGGATGCTCCCAAACTTGCGTAAGCAATTTCGTTATTGCAGAGGCTCCAACATGTGCCAGCCCATGTACCATTTGAACCATAGGCTGTTGGCAGTTTCCACTTATCCATCTCTTTGTTTTGCCAACAGCCCTCATCATCCAACATTTTCTCTTTAGACCATTGCTCAAGCTCTTCCACAGAGGCAGATCTCTGTATGTCTAGCACCTCTTGTCTAGCATCATGCCACCGTTCAGCTTGTGATTTCACTGCATACATAGACGTAGTGCTTCGTTGCATCGCAGTGTCACTAGCTACGCTGTCTGCAAAGGCCTTGCCTTGTCCTGTCTTGTCCGTCACTTTCTTGTGTGCACTACACTTAACAATAGCTATTTTCTCTGGATATGTCAGTGCAGTCAGAAGATTATGCACTAGTTCTCCATGCATTAACTGCATCCCGTGGGATGTAAGAAAGCCTCTTTCCTTCCAGAGTAGGCCAAAATCATGGGCCACTCCAAAAGCATAGCAGCTGTCTATATAGATGTTCACACACAAGTCAATGCTAAGTTCACACGCTTGTGTCAAAGCTATTAGCTCAGCTGCTTGAGCTGACTTCTGTGGTATATGAGCTGTCTCCACTACCGTCTGAAGTGTCGTAATTGCATAGGCAGCTGAGGTCGTGCCATCTGGTAACTTCAAACAAGACCCATCAACCGACAGTTCCCCATCTACATCTGAAAGGGGCGCATCTTGCAAAATCAACGCGACCCTTTGTCTGTTTCTCAGTAAGGAATATACAATCAGGAGACTCCTTTGACTGAGGCTGAGTCACAGGATATGGTAACAAAGTAGCTGGGTTCAGAGTCGCACATCTCTTTAGGGTAATATGAGGGGCCAAGAGTGTCAACTCGTATCCTGTCAGGCGAGTGCTAGTTAAGTGTTGCGTTTTAGTCTGATTTAGAAGGGCATCTACTGCATGGGGTACTAGCACCAACAATTTATATGACAAAACTATCCCTTCACTCTGACGTATGGACACAGCTGCTGCTGCAACTGAATGAAAGCATCCAGGCAATGCACGAGCAACAGGAGCAAAGACAGCTGAAAAATACGCACGCACAGGGACGCTGCTTGTTACCGTGTGTCTGTACTAAAACTGACAGCGCGCATCTATCTTTCTCATGTACATAGTGAAAAACCTTTTGTGTAATCCGGAGTGCCTAACACTGGTGCAGAACAAAGAGCTTGACGTAACTGATGAAAAGCATTCTGACATTCAGTTGTCCATGGAAGGGGCATTGGAGTGTCTTTGGTCAGAAGCGCCAACAGGGGTTTAACAATATGTGAAAAACCTAATATCCATTGCGTATAAAAAGAAGTAAGACCAATGAATGCATGCACATCTTTCTGAGTAGAAGGTACTGGTGTGTCTGAAATTGCTTGAATGTGATCTGATGTAAGTACACGCCCTTCCTTAGACAGAAGGTGACCTTAGTAGGTAACCTTCGTCTACAATATTGTAATTTCTTCCGTGACACGTTATGGTGGTGTGTAGCAAGAAAGGAAAGCAAAGACAAAGTATATTTTTCGCACTGTTCAGGCGTATCGGCTGCCAACAAGGTGTCATCGACATATTGTATGAGAGCCACCCCTGTGGGTAAAGCAAAAGAATCAAGTTGTCTTTTCAATGCTTGACTGTAAATACTAGGACTCTCAGTATACCCTTGAGGAACTCTACAAAATCTGTACGATCGATTATTCAAAGTGAAACCGAACAAATATCTGCTATCAGGATGAATAGGAATCGAAAAGAAAGCATTATTCAGGTCTATCACAGTAAATGTAGTTGCTGTTGGAGGAACCAAAGAAAGAAGTGTTATGTCAGAAACCACTGGGTATTGTGGTACTACAATCTTGTTAACTTCTCGCAAATCAATAATGAATCTGTAAATCCTAGTGTCAGTATCTTTTTTCAAAATGGGAAGAATAGGACTGTTACAAATATTGTAAGGAACTTCTTCCACAACCCCCACTTCAGTTAGATCATGAACAATGCGTATAAGTGCTTCTTTGCCTTCCTGAGAAATTTTGTATTGAGGCAAGCGTGGCAATGAAGTGCCCTCCTTGACACTAATGTGTACTGGTGGAATAACCATTTGCCCTACACCAGTGTGTGAAGTAGCCCACAAAGTACTAGGAAGTGAAGCTAATGCAGTGTCCTCTTTAACAAGACAAGATCTCTCAATTGCGGGGTAGTTGTCATTCAAAATAACACGTACACCTTCAGGAGAACATCGTATCGTAGCCCTGAAATACTTGAACATATCAAGACCCACAATATTGTCTGGTGTGTTCGGAGAGAGCAAAAATGGACATGGAGCAGTACATTTGTCAGCATGAAATGCAAGTGGTTGTGACAGTGGGCTAAGGGAAGGTGTTCCATCGAAACCTATTGATGTAATAGTTAAGCCAGACAGGGGATCCCTTGGAACCAAGTGTTAAGATAAGGCGCTATGAGTAGCTCCTGCATCAATCAGAAACTGGTCAGTAGAACCCAAAACATGTGCTGTAACATAGGGACCCTTCTTATCTACTGGAACTTCAACTGATTCCTTACCCCATCCTAGGCAGTCCTACGCATAAGCAGAATCTTTCAAATCAGATGGCAAATAATCTGATATTGGTTCCGTCTATCAAAAGTATGAAACACATCCTGTCTACGTGTATTAGCATCAAACCTAGCACGATCATCCGTGCTACCTCTAGGCCCTGAATATCCTGAACGATTTCTCATTTGTCCCCGTGGATACTGCTGAGCACGCTATGCGGACACATTTCCTGCAGTACGCACACTGGTCAACAGACAAATTCGAACGAATATAAGAAAGAAAAGACAAACCATATGATCCACGTCCACCTCGATCACTACCTCTAGAAGGCGGAACATAAGCCTGAGCCAACATAACCTTTGTTTTTAACTCCTTAGTCTTCTTATACTCATTACTCTTCGCTTCATAATACTGAGCCATAGTCAAGAGAGAAACCGGAGAGGAGGTAGTCCATGAACTCTCACTGGCCTTTAGGCGACTAGCTATTCCTGGCAACAAATTGGTGACATATTTATCGACAAACGGATGCCTGCCCGTGTCATCTGTTAATGACTGGCCACTAAAATCGTGGAATGCCTCCTCAAAACGTGTAAATAAGTCAGAAACCGATTCATCTGCCTTTTGCTTACACAATGTTAATATAGTCCAGTCTTTCTTTTAGGGGGAATAATCGTTTTTAACCTAACCAATATAGCTGAGGGAAGGTCTAAGATTAACTGACACGGTTTCTGCGCGGGTTAACTTTCTACGTTCATTTGTTCCAATTCTTTCCTTAATGCCCCAAAAGTCGCACGATCATCAACTTTACGAACAGTTGTCCACATATCAGGGGGGTAATATCAATCCAAAGAACATGTTGATATCGGGCAGAGTCATAGTACAAGAGCTAATGGCTCCCGCTACTTCCTCATAAAAAGCGGTTGAATTTTTCTGCGGATCAGGCAATGCAGTTTTAAGAGCCTTAACATCCGCTCCATTCCAAGGAGTGTAGACCCAATTATAAATAAAATAACCCTTTGCATGGGTAGAATTCTTATCATCATCTGTTCCCTCGCCTCTAGGAGGAGCATACAAAGGTGCGGCTTCCCACATAGGTTTCGCATGAACTATCATAGTCTTATCTGTTCCGAAGATAGAAGCTTGTGCCATGCCGGTCTGAGATGTTTGTGCAGCAGCTTCTGCTGCCTTTTTCTCCTCTCGCAAACGGACTGCATCAGCATGCAGTTTAACCAAACGTCTGATTGTATCAGTCACCTGAGAAAAGACAAAAAGACCATCACGCATTTGCTTACAGTCACTTGCTACATCATCAGGCTCCAATTCCTCAGAATGTTTCCTAAACCGCTCAAGGACCTCTGTGGCAAATATCTCCGTAAAATATATTTGCTCCCTTTCCTACCAACTTTGTATGTCATCTAAAAGTTCAGAAGCAGTAGCAGTACTTCAAACGGCTTTACGAGCAGCAGATCTAATCCGAGACGCACGCTCAGCAGACAACATAGAGTTTCCAGTGCTTTCTCCTGTTTTGCAGAAGAGTCTTCATATGACTTATGAGGAGCAGAAGGAAAAATATACAGAGGCGGAGAACGATCTAATAACAAGAAATCATCTTGCGGTTTATTAAGGATAGGATAGAGGGGCCACCGAACAGCATATTGTCCAGTTACCTGTAAATGGCGCTCCCTATCCTCTCTCTCTTTTAGTTCTTTCATTTCTTTATTTTTAAACTCAAATGCTTTCGCATAGATAGTCTTTCGTTGTTCCTTTTCAATCAAGGCTTGCTCACGCTTCATTTGTTCACGCACTTCTTTCTCCCACATTCGTACACAGTCAAACACATCTTGCCTTGTCTTTTGCTTAAACATACATTGTTCCACATACTGAATCTTTCGTAAATCAAATGACCCATGCATAGGCCAAGGCAACTCAGGATCCCTACTAGTATATTTATTCCATAACGTGCTGTACATTATAAAAGAAATACCATACCTAATATACATGTCCCTATTAGGCGTCCCCTCCGGGGAGGGCCGGTTGTGCTTCTTCAAGTCTCAAATTGGTACCACTGCAAAAGCAACACATCCTACGAAGTGTGCTAGAAACAGGCATGCCAAAATAGTGCGGAATATGCAGTATTATAACCAAAGTAGCACTTTAGGTACACTTGTACATTTTGCCGTTCAAATCTTATTAAAGTAGAGAAAAATCTCCTCATTACCTGCCCATATAAATTGCAATTCATATATTAACAACTTACAAATCCCAAATTGTCCAATACAATTCCAAAAGCCACAGCAAGCGTCACAAAAACAACCTTACCAATCCCAGGCATCAAACCAACAGCAAGTGTTGCATCAAAACAACGCTTACCAATCACTTGGTGTCCAGATTCCAACTGCCAGGTTCTCAAATCGACCAAATGGTCACTGCACGGCGAATCAACAGAAGAGATCTCAGTCGTGGACCGGCACCACCTGGAGGGTCAGATCAGAAAGAGAGAAAAAACGCTGTGGTTGCCAAGACGCGGGTATCCTCGGCCAGTGATCGTCCAAAGCGAGATTCCAATCCTTCGTTTCGACCACTCCTTCGGGCATCCGAGTCGCCGATGAGCCCCACTGGTTTGGTACCAATTTGTCAGGGTGGGCCTCAGCCGGCCCTACCAGTGCTAGGGGTTCGCCCTTCTCTGCACATGTCCTCAGACCAATAGAATAGAAGTTGGCACGTAAACTGGAATATAAAAGCAATCTTTATTAATCTCATGAGATGGAACTACATTCACACAACACCCTTCGGTAGTGTATGAAGTAGCACACTGAACAGAAGGAACATGGACCTTTTATACCCACACCGGGGGTGGGCGCATTCCTCCTTTCAATGCAGCAGTGGAACCAGTTCTTCGGGAACCCAGAGCTGGTAATGGTAACACTCCAGCATTAGAAGCTGCTGAACCCAGAATTGAAGGTTGGGTTAACAGAGAAACAGAACCACCAAAGTAACCTTGTTATGCCCGGCAGAGTTCTCCTCTCCCACTGTAGGCTCTCGGTAATACTTCTGCAAAAGGACCTCTGATTGAACCTGATCTGAACCTAGCACCTCTCTTTAGTCTTGGACTTATTACTTTCCTTTTCCCCCCTTGAACTTAGCAAGGACCTTTTACTCTGGGGTTAACACTGTCCTTTTCCTCTGGGTTCTGCACTGACTTTTTTCTCTGGGTTTAGCACTGTCTTTTTTCTTTGGGTTTAGCACTGTCCTTTTCCTCTTGGTTTAGCACTGTCCTTTTCCTCTTGGTTTAGCACTGTCCTTTTTCTTAGGTCCTAGCACTGTCCTTTTCCTCTTGGTTTAGCACTGTCCTTTTTCTTAGGTCCTAGCACTGTCCTTTTCCTTAGGGCTTAGCACTGTCCTTTTCCTTGGGGCTTAGCACAGTCCTTTTCCTCTGGGCTTAGCACTGTCCTTTTCCTCTGTGCTAAGCACTGTCCTTTTCCTCTGTGCTAAGCACTGTCTTTTTCCTCTGGGTTTAGTACTGTCCTTTTCCGCTGGGTTTAGCACTGTCCTTTTCCTCTGGGTTTAGCACTGTCCTTTTCCTCTTGATTTAGCACTGTCCTTTTCCTCTTGGTTTAGCACTGTCCCTTTTCTCTTGGCCTAGCACTGTCCTTTTTTGCTGGTCTTAGCACTGTTGTTTTCCTCTAGGCTTAGCACTGTCTTTTTCCTCTGGGTTTAGCACTGTCCTTTTCCTCTCGGTTTAGCACTGTCCCTTTCCTCTGGGCTTGACATTGTCCTTTTCTTCTGGGCTTGGCATTGTCTTTTTCCCTCTGGGTTTCGCATGTTCGTTTTCCTCTGGGTTTCACATGTTCGTTTTCCTCTGGGCTTCGCACGTTCGTTTTCCTCTGGGCTTCGCACGTTCGTTTTCCTCTGGGCTTCGCACGTTCGTTTTCCTCTGGGCTTCGCACATTCGTTTTCCTCTGGGCTTCGCACGGTCGTTTTCCTCTGGGCTTCGCACGGTCGTTTTCTTCTGGGTTTAGCACTGTCCTTTTCTCCTGGGATTAGCACTGTCCTTTTCCTCTGGTATTAGCCCTTTCCTTTTCCTCTGGGTTTAGCACTACCCTTTTCCTCTGGGCTTGGCACTGTTATTTCCTTAGGGCTTAGCACTGGCCTTTTCTCTAGGGTTTAGCACTGCCCTTTTACTCTGGCATTGGCACTTTCCTTTACCTCTGGGATTGGCACTGTCCTTTTCCTCTGGGCTTGGCACTGTCGTTTTTGTTAGGGCTTAGCACTGTTGTTTTCTTCTGGGTTTAGCACTGTCCTTTTCTCCTCGGCCTAGCACTGTCCTTTTCTTCTGGGTTTATCACTGTCCTTTTTCCCTGCACTTAGTTCTGTCCTTTGTTTCCCTGCACTTTGCTCTGTCCTTTGTTTCCCTGCACTTTGCTCTGTCCTTTGTTTCCCTGCACTTAGCTCTGTCCTTTGTTTCCCTGCAATTAGCTCTGTCCTTTGTTTCCCTGCACTTAGCTCTGTCCTTCGTTTCCCTGCACTTAGCTCTATCCTTTGTTTCCCTGCACTTAGCTCTATCCTTTGTTTCCCTGCACTCAGCTCTGTCCTTTGTTTCCCTGCACTCAGCTCTGTCCTTCGTTTCCCTGCACTTAGCTCTATCCTTCGTTTCCCTGCACAGGTGGTGGGCAGACACTGCAGCAGCAGAAGCTCCTGGGGCTTTGGGTGATCACTGGTTTCCTTACTTTTCTGGTTCTGGAGAAGATGTTTCCTGATGACGGTTCACGGATGGAGTGGCGAGAGGCAGCAGAAACAACAAAGGTGAGTCTAGTTCTTACCAAATATGGTTGCGTGGAATCAGACATGTTGGCAGTCCCCAAATTCTTGTGCCCTGTGTAGGAGAGTAGGATCTGCTTCTTATGGTTACCACCACTTTTTTGCTGATTTATCACTGTTTTCGACTTAGACTGGCTGGGGTCCTGCTATCCACGACCTCAGCTTAGCTGCTTTCTCCTCTAAATTGATTGCATGCACTTTAGGTACCATCCAGATTGGATTCTGGGGTACCCTTATAAGTCCCTAGCATATGGTACACCATGTACTCAGGGCATGGGTACCCCAGAGGCCTCCCAGGGGCTGAAGCATGTATTATACCACCCCTGAGAGTCCATTCAAGATGGCACCACAGGTCAGCTACTGCAGCCTGTGTAAGGTGGTGTATGCACCCCTTACTTAGATATAGGTTACCTATATCTATTATAGGTTACCTATATCTATTCTAAATCCATCAGTCACGCCTATGGCAGGCCTTAAGGCCTTGAGAAGTGTGGCTCAATGGTTAGAGCGGTAGACCCTGATGCAGAGGTCTAGCCAGGGACCAGGGTTCAATTCCCGCCTCGGCGGGTCTTGGGCTCAATTTCCGCCGACCTGATAATTCTCGCCTCGTGCCTATTCTAATCATGGGTCCACTCTGCAACTCTGGGCAATAGCATGCTTAATCTCCACCACGGCCCCAACAGCGCTAGGATGCCTGGCTTCACCTTGGGGGTGCCCAGGAGTGGGCACTTCACAGGGAAAAGCCAGGAAGGGTTCCACAGCGGTATGCGTACAAGCGCCTGAGATACCCCTTCGGGGGTCGATTCAGTGCGCTATACAAATACTACTACATTTACACTTACATTTACAAGGCAGGGTGCTGGGTTTTAGGTGAGAGGGTGCCCATGCATGAGCAGAGTACCTCTGCAGCCTTCGGAACCTATTTTACGTGGTTGTCTGTGATGCAGCCAACCATAATAATTTAAGTGCATTACGACCTCGCGGTAAATGCTAACTTTAAAACGGCTGTTTAGAAACATTTCCTGTTTGGTGTTAAACACTTTGGAAACATCCTCCCCGCCAGTAAGTGGCGGGCAGGTAGGGTTCCACCCTTCTAGAGGGACTTATGTGAAACACTGGTACACCCGATACCAGCTTTCTCGACCTGGGCATCACAAATGGATGCTGCCAGCCACAGACACGGGTCTGCCCTCCTATTGCTGAGCCGAGCTCGAGCCGAGGAAGGCCTGACAATAGGGTTCCTGTCACAGAGAGGTGTGACCACCTCCCAGACAGGTTTTAGTGTTTGGGACTGGGTGGGTGCACTCTGAGAGTGCCAGAAAGTCTGCACTGGGGGCACATTTGGTGTCCCTGTGCATAGTCCAGCTCAAACCAGTTTCAGGAGCCATTTGCTCCTGCTCTGGTGCGAAACTGGACAAAGGACATGGGTGTAGCCACCCCTCTGTCCTGACCCTCCGATAGGTGGGTCCCCAGAGTTTGTCCACCTCCTTCCTTGGGTATAAAGTAGGAACCCTGACTGCAGGACTTTAGATTGTACCTGGACTAAACTCTGCTTCGACGATCTACACTACGCTGGATGACTGAAGAATCTCCCTTGAAGTAAAGGAGTTACTCCCCTGCTAAGCAGGCTCCAAGACGCATCTGACCGGTTTGCTTCTCCCGAGCTCCTGAAGACTCTGAAGATTTCTGCAACACAGGAGGTGGGTTCCAGAGCGTCCCTGAGGTTGATCTGACCTCTCAGCAATTCTGAGACCAGTATCCCTCATGGGGACAGTGTAACCCGAACCCCGTGCACTGTGTACTTTTGCAGCACCATATGCTTTTTGGCGATCCCTGAGGCTGTGCTTTGGGCTACTTGTAGTCCTGACCCCGAGCAGTATTTCCACCGAAGATTCCCGGCCTACACGCCACGAGTGTTCAGTGGGCTTGTATTTCGTGATTCAGCTCTAGGTCCCGTCGCGATCCCTGGTCCATTGGCCTGTGGTCCCTGTGAAGGTAACTTTGAATTTCCTTGGGCTTCCCTGGTTGCTCCAGAAGTGCCCTGACTCTCCATTGCTTGGAGAGTCCCCAGGACCTTGCTGGTCCTCACCGTAACTTGTTTCCTCTGCCCGCGTGGGTTGCAGTTGCCAAGGCTTCTTGGTGTTCAATCAGGACACTGACCCCCCAGCACTCAACATCCTTCGTGGGACAGCTCACCTCCGGACTTTTGTCGTTGTCGATGTCTCCTGGTCCCCGTGGCAGTAGGGTCAAGCATCCTATCTTCTCACCAGAAGCACCCGACATCAGTGGGCATACGTCTACTGAGCCACTGGTCACCCTTAAGTGACCCAGACCCTGTCCCCTCTGCTTTAAGGTTCTTCTCATCCCGATCCATGCTTGGATTCCTCCGGACACTTTTCATCTGCCCAGCAGCAGCAATTCTTTGCATTGCGCCATTGAAAACGAAAAGGGTTTCCGACACCACTTGACACCTATGCACCCGGCTCCTCTGGGATCGGCAACCCAGGTACCTCGGTACTCACAAGGGTGTTGGACTTGGAACCTTCTACGTTTGAAAGGGTTTGCTCAAAGTCCTATCTGAAGTGTCCTTAAACTGTAATTTTCCAACCACGACTTTCCCATAGTTGTATGGAGCTCGCGCCTGTGTTCTCACACTGCAAGCCTCCCCCGTGGGTCCCCTGTGTCACTACCTTGGGTGGTTCCTTTGGGTCCCCGCGATTCTACCTGCTCTAGGCACTGTGTCTAGTCAAGTCGTGGTTGTTATACCACTTTCTTAGTATATGGTTTGGTCTCCACCTGGAGCCCACTGTGTATTGTGCTATTTACTGTCGTTCTAGGTCTGTAATATAGGGTGCCTTTAGTAGTAAATACATATATTTTCTATATCTCTTGTGTGGTTCTCCTTTCATTTGGTCATTCAGGAGGTTCTGATCTGGTAAAACGAGGGAGCCTGGAATCTGGCCTGGGACAAGGGAGCCTGGAAGCTGGCCAGGGACGAGGGCTCCTGGAAGCTGGCCTGGGACAAGGGAGCTTGGAAGCTGGCCAGGGACAAGGGAGCCTGGAAGCTGGCCTGGGACGAGGGCTCCTGGAAGCTGGCCTGGGACAAGGGAGCTTGGAAGCTGGCCTGGGACAAGTGACAAGGGGTCCTGGAAGCTGACCTGGGACGAGTGGTCCTGGAATCTGGCCTGGGACGAGGGGTCCTAGTAGCTGGCCTGGGACGAGGGGTCCTGGGTGCTGGCCTGGGATGAGGGGTCCTGGGTGCTGGCCTGGGACGAGGAGTCCTGGGTGCTGGCCTGGGACAAGGGAGCCCGGAAGCTTGCCTGGGACGAGGGGCCCTGGAAGCTTGCCTGGGACGAGGGGCCCTGGAAGCTTGCCTGGGACGAGGGAGCCTGGAAGCTTGCCTGGGACGAGGGGCCCTGGAAGCTGGCCTGTGACGAGGGGGCCTGGAAGCTGGCCTGGGACAAGGGAGCCTGGAAGCTGGCCTTGGACGAGGGAGCCTGGAGGCTGGCCTTGGACGAGGGAGCCTGGAGGCTGGCCTTGGACGAGGGGGGCCTGGAAGCTGGCCTTGGACGAGGGGGGCCTGGAAGCTGGCCTGGGACGAGGGGGGCCTGGAAGCTGGCCTGGGACGATGGGGGCCTGGTAGCTGACCTGGGACGAGGGAGCCTGGAAGCTTGCCTGGGACGAGGGAGCCTGGAAGCTTGCCTGGGACGAGGGGTCCTGGAAGCTGGCCTGGGACGAGGGGTCCTGGAAGCTGGCCTTGGACGAGGGAGCCTGGAAGCTGGCCTGGGACGAGGGGTCCTGGAAGCTGGCCTGGGACAAGGGAGCTTGGAAGCCTGCCTGGGATAAGGGACCCTGGAAGCCTGCCTGGGACGAGGGGATCTTGAAGTTGGCCTGAATGAGGGGGCCTGGTAGCTGGATTTGGAAAAAGGGGCGTCTGGGGGTTGGCCTGGCAGGAGGGGTCACTTCGAGGCTGGCATGGAGCGAGGGGGTGCTTTGAGTCTGGTCTGGGTCGAGGGGGCACCGGGAGTCTGACCCTAGGCAAGGGAGCCTACAGGCTGGCCTGGGGTCAGGGGGCACCTGGAGGCTGGCCTGGGCCAAGGGGAAGGATGGAGAGTGGCCTGGGTCGAAGGGGCACCTGGAAACTGACTTTAGGTGAGGGGGCCTGCAGGCTGGCATGGGGCGAGGGGGTGAGGGCGGCCTGGAGGCTGGCCTTGGGTGAGGGGGCCCTGGAGGCTGGCTTTGTCTGAGGGTGGTCCGGAAGGCTGCCTTGTGGCGAGGGAGGGGGTCTGGACGCTGACTGGAGGCAAGGAAGTGGGCCTGGAGTCTGGCCTGGTGCGAGGGGGGACTTTAGGCTGGCCTGGGGGGTCTTAGAGGCTGGCCTAAAGCGAGGCGAGAAGGGCCTGGAAGCTGGCCTGGGACTAGTGAGCCTGGAAATTGGCCTGGGACGAGGGGTCCTGGAAGCTGGCCTGGGACGAGGGGGGGTCTTTAGGCTGGACTGGGGGGGGCCTAGAGGCTGGCCTAAGGCGAGGCAAGAGTGGCCTGGAGGCTGGCCAGGGACGAGGGCGTCTGGAGGCTGGTGTCCAGACGCCTGAGTCTTAAATGCCTTAGCTGAACCTGTTGATCTGCAGGTTTTGGGGCGCTGGAGTACTCAGGTGATGGAGAGCGTTTGGTGGCATGCCTTCTACCTAGAGGCAGGCTTTGGAGGAGGGCGCTTGGAGGCAGCGCCTCTCATTCAAGGTCTGTTGCTAGATGCCCTCCCTTGCCTTCACTTGCCTTGGATGAGGTTGCCCAAACGTAGGCCTTGGACAAGGCCACTTATAGGCCTCAAAAGGGTGCTGGGAGAATCATCTCTAGGGTGGTAGCTCTGGGTGTTTTGCCCCGATGTTGCCATGTGGTTTGTCATTTGCAGGTAGTTATGATTCCTTGACTTGAAAGGGGAGTGGCTACTGTGATACTACTTGCTTTACAGTTGAGGCATCTTTTAATGTATGGACCCCCAAGTTTCCAGGGCGCTTCCTGAGATATTGAGTCCCGGGGTACGAGGGGTCTCCTGCGTTAAGCTCAGTCTTGTGTACACTTGTGGATAAGAGAAGTCTTGGGTGATCTTGATGCCTGTTTGATGCACTCTCAGTGGTACGGGAGGTCGATCGTCAGATCTCAAGCCGTGTGTGATGGACTTTGGCACATTAGAGAGGTGTCTCGTAAGACCATGAACCTACTTGGGTGCATTTTTAGGGTGAACGGGGCAGTCTCCCCAGAGTGGTTGAATGCAGCTTGCGTCTCTAAAGTCTAATATTGCTGTTTTTCACATTTCAAGAAATACCTTAGAACCCTCTATTTCAGAGACTATATCACTTGCTTCTCAAGCCCGTGCCAGGCATTGACTGAACAGAGTTTCTCCAACTTCTTACTCTGAGGATACCCAGTTGATTTATTTCCTGTTTTGCTGCTCACCCTTTCCAATTGTGACTCTCTTTTTTGCTTTTCCCCTGTATTTCCTAGTTCTGCTCACCTTGAGTTCCCTTTTACAGTGCTCTGAAGGCAACATGCAAATGAGATATTAAACTCCATGAATATAGACCCGATTACAGGGGCTCCAAGTTATAAGGCAGGGCTCTCCTGAAATGTCAGCCCAAATGTAATGCACTATCAGGTAAAAGGAAGGTTTCTCTTGTGATACAGACCTTAATTTGGTACTCTGCCAGGGGGAAAGTGAGATTTCTCTTGAGATACCCTCTCTAGTTTGAGGCTCTACGGGGTATAAGGGATGTTTTGCAGTGTGAATCTTTCTGGATTTACTATGCTTTGCATTATTCTGCGGACTGGTGGTTGGGTCCGGAATCGTAGTCTTTTCTTTGTTTTTTTTTGGTTTTTTTCGTAGCCCAGGTGGGCGTCCACGCCTTTTGGTGTATTTTCGGTGACGTCTGCACGCTTCCTGCGGAAGCTCCCAATCTTGGGCGCCATATTCAGATTCGTTTTTCCGTGGTTGGGTCTGGATCGTTCCCGAAAGGGATCCAGACATTTTTGAAGAAAGAAGAAGAAAAATACACATTTTGGACAAAAAGATATTGGAAAGACTACAGGAGACCGATCTCGGACAATACCAGTTCCACTCCAAAGCCACCTCTCTCTCCTGCGTGGTATCTCAAGGAGGCCTACTCCATGTCTCTATCATCCCTCTGCTCTCCCTGGTTGTGCTCTTGCTGGCTCAATGTCGTGTCCTATGCAGGTGATGCACTAATAGTCATTACCGTCTCAGAAAACCCCAGCAAGACTCAAATCAGAGCCATGTGGATAAAGGAAAACTGTCTTCAATTAAACTGCAATAAAACTGGGGCCTTTGCTGGAAGCATTCATCCATTTCCTGGTCACCGTAATGGCGCCCTTTGAAACTTAGCTTTCTTAGTTGCCAAAATCTGCTCTTCTTCAAACTGATAAGTCAAGTTTCTGCCATTTACTTCTCCGTTCTCAGTATATTGAGAAAAATAATTTGTTTACTCCTGGGCTCAGCATGTAAGACTGTGGTTCAAGCATTTATTACCCCTAAGATTGACTTTTGCAATTCTGTTCATCTAATTTCTCCAGAATATTGAATTTGCGACCTGCAGGTCGAGCAAAACATAGCAAGTAGAATGATATAGAAACGTCCTCCCACTACGTTTATTATATTACCCTGTAAGCTCAAAGACTTGCACTGGCCCAAAGGGGACCAAAGTAAGGTGCAGCCTGCACAGAGTCCACAGTCCCCAGAGGTTTGGCAGAGGTTAAAGTTGGATATAACCCTACTCTCCAAAGTGGTAGCTTGGTCGAGCAGTAAGGCAGTACCAGAGGGCAGTGCAAAGCATTTGTTGTACACACTCAGTCAGCAAAAGGTTTCACACACTCAAGAACTGAACTCCAGGCCAATTGTTTTATATCAAAAGATATAGTTGTTTTATTTTAGAGCCAACAAGGTAACCAAATATACTTTCTCAGAATGGATTACTTTAGTTAAGTACTTTTCAAATGGACAATGATCTCTTTGAATACAATAGTTACAGTTTGTTGCACTTTTCGTACCACAGGACTGGATCCTGGATTCAGTCCTGGGACCTAAGCTGTAAACAGTTTAGTAAAAACGGTTTGGTTATAGCAGTGATTTTTAAAGAATATAAATGTATTTTCCAAGTTGACACTTCGAAACTTTTCAGTGAAACCAAGCAATGTTATCAAATGGAAGGAATGTCAAGTTACTGGTAAGTACAGTTAGGATGACTTTTGCGGTTCAGTACTGGGATAAAAGGTACAGTACTGGATTCTCTCCTGATCACAGGTGAGTAATTCGGTACTCTGTTGATTTTACATGAATATTTTAAAGTTTCAATACGCCACACAGAAGACATTTCACAGAAAAGCAGTCAATGATTTCCTATGGAAGAAAATGCAACTTGCAGGTAAAGTAGTTTCATGTTACTTTGGTAATCCAGTACTGGACTCCTAGGTTCAGCACTGGGACTTCTACCTAACACAGGTAAGTAATTACGTTTTGTAAGTTGTAGTTTGCAAAAATCGATACTTAGAAGAAATTTCACAGAAAAGCAGACAATGGTTTCCTATGGAAGAAAAGTCAGGTTACTGGTAAGTACGCTTAAAAATACTTTTCAGGGTTGGTGCTGGGCTAAAAGGTGCAGCACTGAGGTCTCTCCTGATAACAGGTGAGTAAATCGGAAATAGTCGTTCGGCTGATTTTAGGTGAATATTTTAAAGTTCCAAAACTCCACACTTAGAAGAATTTCTGAGTGAAACTAGTCAATGTTAGCCTATAGAAGAAAAGTGAGTTATCGGCTTTTAGGTACGTACTCGACTGGCATATTTAAGGTTCTGGGCATAGACTCGGGTCCCCCAGGGTCAGGTAGGTACTGTTGGTACACCCTCAGTGGCACAGGGGCAGCCGGGTGCAGAGGTAGTTAGGCCCAATGTTATCCAATGAGAGGCAGGGGGCCTTCGGTTGGTGGCTGCAGGATAGCAGGCCACGCGGCTGTGGGAGCTGGGCTATTGGTCACTTGTTTAGGGCAAATGGGGAAGTAGGATAGGACAACGGTTGCACTGCCAGGGGCACTCGGGTGGTTAGGTGCAGGGTGCTTTTGAGCAGTCGGTGCGCTCAATGTTATTCAATGGAGATCTTGAAAAGGGAACAAAGGCTGCAGGCTCCGGGACAGAGGATCTTCTGGAGCGACCAACACTTTGAGGAGTAAGTTAGGATCTTGGAGGATAGGTAGGCACCCAGGAGTTGGGCACAGGGGGCCGTGGGGCGCTGGGTGCAGAGTTGTCTTTTGAGGTCCGGAAATCTTACCCCCTGCTGGTCGCGGTCGGAGGGGTCCTTTGTCCTGAGGCTGCAGGCCTTGTCAGGGCTGTCGAGGAGGGTCCTTGGGCACTGGATTCCAGGTCAGAATCACCGGGGGGACGTCCTCAGGGTCTTGATTCACTCCAGCACAGGCCATGCTTGGCGGGTGTAGAGTGTGCAGGGTTCACGGTTCCGGGCTGATGCCAGGGCTTGTTACATGCTTTGAGCAGTACCACTGCTCGTGGGAAACCCAGGTAGTCAGAGTCACAAGGCAATCAGGTACTCCTGGGTTTTTGAGGTTGCTGACCACTGGAGACAGGTTTAGCAGGAGCAGGTTCGAGGGTCGACAGACCGGTAGGGCTGGGGCCAAATCAGTGGAGGTCTTCCTCTTTTTAGCAGCTGCACGGCAGGTCTTCTTGTTCCTTGTTCTTCTTTCTTGTTTCGGAATCTGGATCTGGGGAAGGAAGGTTCAGGGTGCCCATAAAAACTGAATTTAGGGGCTTTTCAGGAAGGGCAAGGGCAGGGACCAATGTGTCCTTGTCCTGGGGTGAGTACACCCCCTAGCCTGCTCCTATCCTGTGGGAGGGGGCCAGGAGCCTTGCTGTGATTGGACATGGCTCCCCATCTTCAGGATGGCCGGATCCCGCGGTCATGCTTCAGCTCGTCTCTCCCATCTGAGGGGTGGAGTTGGCACCCCCCCTTCCTGACGTAGGGTTTCCCGCCAGTCTTCCCGCCAGAGTGGGGGTCAGAACTGGTGGGGGCCAGTTGCTGGGTACAGCAAGTTGTCTGGAGAAGTTTACAAAGGCGGAATGCCTTTGAAGCTTCCCTTGCCCATCCTGGGGGAGGAGGCTTGGCACCTCTTCCCAGGAAGTGCATTGTTGCAGGCCCAGGAGAGCGAGGGCTCTCCACCCAGGGATCCAGCAACATGTCTGCTCTGTGGCAGCCTAGGCAGCCTTTCAGACAAGACGTGGATTGTAGGTTAGGTTTCAGGGGGCATCTCTAAGATGCCCTCGGTGCATTTTACATTACATCCCACACTGGCATCAGTGCGGGTTTAATGTGCTGAGAAGTTTGATATCAAACTTTTCAGTCTTCAGTGTAGCCATCATGGTGCTGTGGAGTTCGTAATGACAACCTCCCAGTACCATATACTCTTAATGGCATCACTGCACTTACAGTGCCCAGGAATGGCCCTGGGTACTGTAGGGGCACAGGGCTCATGCACCTGTGCCCACACCACTGGCATAGTGCACCCAGCTAGAGGGGTGACTGAGGTATGCCAGGGCAGTGGGTTCTGTGGGGATGGCACACAGGGATGTGTGCCATGTCGACTCTTTGTTTAGTTCTGCACCAGGACACTCAGCCTGCAACGGCAGTGTGTGGGTACCAAGGTACAGGCCCCCTAAGGGTGGCACAATAAGTGCTGCAGCCCATAGGGGTCTTCTCTAGTCACAATGCCCTGGGTACCTAGGGTACCATTTACTAGTGGCTGCTATGTGGCCAGATATGCCAATTGGGTTTAGGCTTTAGTACAGATTTTAGGGAACGTACACAGCCCTGGGTACCTGATTGGCAGGAGCCCAGGGCACACCAAGGAAAGGTGCTTCAGGTATCAGGCAAAAAGTGGTGGGGTACTGCAACAGAAACTCACTTTCTTACACTATCGATAAAGGAACAATCCATCTTCAATCCCTTTTTGTCTGGTTTATAGGACCACTATCAAGAAGACCCTATTTCCCTATACAACTGGGCACACACTTTACTCTTATCTTCATTCAAACAGCTTTGCGTCCCTCGCATTGAGCGATACTGTCTCGGCTGCTGAGTTTTTTCATCCTTAGCTGCCAAACACTGGATTCCCTTCTATTTGTTTGCATTTTATGAATTAGATTAGTTTCACAAAGGAATTCCAAATCTGGCTTTTCTGGTAGATTGGTGCATCTGTGCTGACTGCTGGCCCCTGAGCGCCAGGACGCCCGTGGAGGTTATTGGTTCGCTATGTAAAATTAAAACTTTGACGTATCATTTTTAGGGATGCTTTATGAGTTGGTAATTGTTCTGGATTTGATTTCTGTAGACCGATGTATGTGTGTTTGCTGTAGTCCAATCTCATCTGTATCAAGTTCTGATCAACAGTTCACTTGTGAGGAGTTACTTGTTAAGACAGACGATGCTGACGCAGGTTACAAAGGCCGGCTCTGGATTTAATTGAACAGCCAGGTTCAAAGGTGTCACGGTTGACTACTGGTGGGCAGCGTCCAGCATCTGTTGCCATGTAAGCGCATTTGTTTCCACGTGAAGCGCATTTGTTTTCACGTGAAGCGCATGTATTTCCACGTGAAGAGCCCAGGCAGCGCGCCTCTGTTTGCAGGCGACGCGCCACTGTTTGCAGGCGACGCGCCACTGTTTGCAGGCGACGCGCCACTGTTTGCAGGCGACGCGCCTCTGCTTGCAGGCGACGCGCCTCTGCTTGCAGGCGACGCGCCTCTGCTTGGAGGCGACGCGCCTCTGCTTCCCGGTGAAGGAAGGGTGTTCACTGTTGTTAAAGTTCTTTAGGAGCACTTCTGTTTCTGATGCATTCATGCACTCCTAACCCTGCCTCTTCCAGTGGTGATCTAAGACTATAACTCCCATTAAGCAGTAGTTGGTTGGCGCGAGGACTCCATTTAAGACTTTGGACATCTAGTCAGCAAGAATAAAGACTTAAATATGCGTCCGATTAAATAAACACACTTATAATATATGCATTTAAAAAAATGTTGGCCTGTTCAAACTCAGAAAGCAGCCAGAATCCATTGCCGCCTCTTGGTAGATCAGGTTGAACTGCTCTTGTGCTGCATTAAGCCCCAGCCTTTATCTCTTTAATTAGGAGTCTCTGGGGAGCCTTTACTTTTACTGTTACAGTACGCATTATTAGGTCTGAATGTATTGTGTTAGGGTGTATATTCATATCCTGCCAGGAATGGAAACTCCTCGTCCAACCGGCCTCCCTTGACAGACCTGTTCATTAAGATTACCCTTTGGTTGCTTCTTTTTTGCCCAATCAAAGATGGCCCCCCATAGTATTCCTGAAATGGAAGCAGATCTCCTGATCAGTAGTGAGAACTTCTGATTCCTCCCACAAGCCGTATCCATTTCGGTGTTTGCAAAGTCCAGGGTTAGGTATGCAAATTATGTTCCCTCTTTGTTTGCTATTTCTGTGCTCGTTTCCAGCCCTTGCCTAAACAGAGCAGGACACCGAGAGGCACAGAGCAAGTGAGAGGGTTTGGGCACAGTGAGATAATTGTTTTTTATTTTTTATTAATCAGTTTATTGGCATTTCAAGAAACAAAAAAAAACAAGGCAACAATTCAAGGCATAAGCATGTACATACCTAGCGCAGGATCAAAGGCAGATAAGTATAAGTGGCACATGTCTAAAAATACAGTTAGAGACTCAAGCCTGGCAGTACAACCATTTCGTACCTAATTAATAGATCTTGTGGCTATATCCCCCTCAGGTGTCCACCGTTCCCCAGTCGACTGAGTAATCAGCCCCAGAGCTCACTCCACCATGGCACTCTTCGGATCAGGTGTGTCATTCGGAGGGGCAGTAGGCCTATCGTTGGGCATCTAAATATGTGTCGTAGCGCAGTCCTCCCCAGTCGCTGTTGCCGTAACCTCCCCGTCTGGGGTCTTGCATGGGAGCTCCCTAGTCAAGAAAAGGGACCAGAAATTCTTAGGTCTGTTTCGTGGGGGTATCAATTCGCTATATAGCTCTGTTTGGGTGCTACAATAGAGCATTTCTTTCGTCCACTGTGACAGTGTGGGTGTTGGACCTCTAAGCCAACAGAGGGCCACACATCTTCTGGCAAGGAGAAAGGCCATATCTACCAGTCGTCTAAGGTCCTTAGGGAGTGGCTTGGAGTAACTTAAGATAGCCAGGAGTGGGTCTGGAGACAACAGTGAGATGATTGTTGTAGGAAGGTGGATATCTGACTATGGTTGCCCCCAACTTTGTTGCCTGGTGTTTTGCTGGTTTTTTGACTTAGTTGACATGGGGCCCTGCTATTCAGGACCCCAGGCCCACTGCTCTCGCTGTAAAATGGATTCCATGTACCTTAGGTGCATATCTAATTGGATACTGAGTCACCTTATCAGTCCCTGTACAGTGTACCTTAGGTACCCAGGGCATAGGTGCACCCAGGGCCTACCAGGGGCTGCAGCATGTATTATGCCACCCCTGGCTGGCCATCCACATCTGACACAACTGGCTGATCAATCAGCGGGGGCAAGGTAGTGTAATCACCCTTTGCTTTAGATATAGTATCCCTATATCTAACCCTAAAATGGACACATATGCTCCTAACAGTCACTCCTATGGCAGGCCTTATCAATCCTGAAGGCAGAGTGCTTGGCATTATGTGAGATGGTGCTCTGGCATGAGCTGAGCCCGTTTGCAGCTTGCGGAACCAAGTCCTAATTGCTGTTCCATGATAACGCTATACCATATACTCTTAAGTGCATTATGAACCTCGCGGTCAAATGCTAACTTTGGCATAGCATTATCAAAACATGTCGAGTAAGGTGTCATACGAATTGGAATACTACCCCCTCGCCAATTCTGGCGACGGGGGGTAGCATTCCACCCTTCTAGAGGGACACGACATGTAAGTAACTGTGAACCCCGGTTAAAGTTAACTCGAGCCTCAGCATCACAAAATGGATGCTGCCACCACAGACACAAGTCTGACCTCCTGCTGCTGGGAGTCCTTCCAGCGAGGGAGGCTCGGACAAAGGGTTTCCTGCCTTGGGAGGTGCTAGCACCACCCCAGACAGGATTTTGTGTATTAGGTAGGACAGGGCTGAAAGGAATGAGACATGCCTGGGGCACACAAGGTGTCCCTGTGCATACACCGGTCCGAACCAGTTCCTGGGGCACTCCAGCCCCAGAGCTGGCGCAAGACCAGACAAAGGAAAGGGGGTGTAACCACCCCCCTTCCTGGTCCCACCCAGAGGAGGGACCTAGTCGTAGTGCAGCCCCCTTTCGCTGAATAAAGGTAGGAGCTGGTACCATTCCAAGTTAGATTAATCTTGACAACTTCCACGATGAACTCTTGACCTTTGCCCTCATGAATATCAGAAGACTGAAGAATCTCCCCTATGGTCAGGGAGTGACCATCCTGCTTCGCAGGCACCATCAAGCTCCTGTGCGGTTTGCTGCAAGTCCTTCCTTCCTGGAACCCGACGACCCAGCTCGACGAGACCCGGACCTCCAGACTCCTCTGACCTCTACCCACATCCACAGCACAGCTGGGACCCGTGGGTGCGACGAGCAACTTGGAGACGGCCATCTTGAAGAAACCTGTACAGCGCTTCCAGCACGACTGCCGAGGGATCCTCGAGTGAGTGCACTGGGGTCTGAGAAGCCCCACACTGACGCAGTTCCTGCTTCAAAGACCAGCCCCCCAGCATCCACGTGATCTGAGTGGGGCCCTTTTGCCTGGTTGCTGCTTTTCCTGTTGTCTGGTCACTTGCCGGCTGGCTGGTGACCTCTGAGACGACAACCCGAAGATTTCAACACTGCTGGTCTGGTCCCCCAGACTGGCCCTTGCTTCCTTGTAAAAGAGAAGCACCCCGGACCCTCCTGGTCCGCACCAGACGCCATCTTTGTTCCACCACGTGGCTTGCACTTGCCAAGGCCTGTTGACCAGATCGACGATCCAACACCGCCAACAGCAGCAGACTACGTGGGACAGCTCGTGCCTCCAACCTGGTCGTGAAGAGCAGCTCCTGGACCGCGCAGCTACAGAGAGAAGCGACCCTTCCTTCACCTGACTTCGGCGACAGCATCTGGTTCCCTCCTGGTTCCAGCACCGTCACTGGCTAGTGACCGAGTCTCTGTCCCCTTCCCTTTCAGGACTCCTTCTTCTAAGTTCCACCCTTGGAACCACCGGACTCCTCCATCTGGCTGCCTGCCAGCAACTCATTTGTTTCAGGCATCACCGGGATCAACGCAGCAAACCCGACGCAACTTCAGCCCTATGCACCCGCAGCCTGTGGGTTAGGTAACTAAAGCTTCCAGGTGCTGAAGTCTGTGTACACTATCCTAGTGTTCAGGTCCACTGTTGTTTTCCCTCCATCCAGCCGGGTTCGTCCGGAATCCGTAACTTTCTAAACTGTAAGATCTATAGACGTTGATACGCATCCCGCGTGAGAGTTTCCACTCTGCACGTGAGTCCCGTGGGCCTCCTGCTCCTTACTTACCTAGTTTGTAGCGTAGTCCCAGCGGTCCTCCAGCCTCTGGATCTCCTTACAGTACTTTCCTTCCTCGCATTCCATTGTTTTGAGTATATGGTTTGTCGTGCCCCTAAGGCGCACTTGTAAAAATTGTGCTAACTCGTATTTCCTTTTGAGTATTGTCATGTGCTTAGCCCTCTGATCTCATAAAGAGTTCAGAGGTGTATGTTAGTTAATAAATATCTGTTTATTTTCATAACAACCTGTGTGGTGTCCTTTCCCTTGGTATTCAAGGGGTTATATGTGGTAAAACAGCTGGCTTAACACGCCATTCAGAGTTTAGCCTAAAGACTGCTTTTGTCCACGCTACTAGGATAGCTGGTCTGTAAGGTTGACTTACAACCAATCATCATAAGGGTTGCTTGGCATGGTACAAGGTGATCACTAGAACTAGTGAGCATCATATACCAGGCCAACTTCTCACATTGGTGTGCAGCGGTTGGGATTTGAGCTTGCTGTTGTTTTTACCAAATATAATCTTGAGATATCATTTGAAAGATCACATAAGGTACCATAGGTACATATAACAAGCTTAGAAATACTCTGAGTTCTACTGAACCAGCTGTTGTAGTAGAAAGGGAGTAGCACACCCTGACTACAACTCTTAGCAAGGGATCAGTAGGTAAACCCATAGTGTAGGTAAGTGCACCACTTACACCTCACTAGAAAAGCATGTCTACCACAGGAGAGAACGCAGTGGCTCCCCTTGTGGCAGTTGACCCTCCACAGGTCATGTCAAGATATGCAGCCCTTAGCTTCCAGGAGATGAGACAATTGTGTACCTCCAGGAAACTAAAACAGGGTTCTAACCCTACAATCAACTTCCTGATAGATCTCTTAGAGACATTTGATACCAGAAGGGCTTCTAATCCAGGCCCATCTGATCCTACAGAGGAAGACATACCCCCCACTTGAGGAGGACTCCAATTTCCCGGAAACTGAAGAAGTGGAGGTAGATGGAGACTCATCTGATGGTGAGGTAAACCATGGTCAGGGAGGAGTCAGCAGGCTTACCAGGACCAACTTAAGCATACATGAGAATGGAACTGGGGGACCCCCAGGCCCACCCTCAGGCAGGCTTAACCTTGGGAATAGACGAGTTAGGTCTCTCTCCAGAGGCTCTAACAGATCTGTTCACACCCATGTCTCTCAGGCATCTTCTCAGGGAGGGATGACATCCCCTCAGAGGAGAGAGCATGAAGCCAAGATGAGGGAAGTCAATCTGAGGATTGAGAGGGAAGAACTTGCCCTTGCCAAAGAAAGACTTGCCTTTGCCAGAGAGCAGAAATTGAGTGGGGCAGACCCCACTGGTGGCAGCATTATCATTAGAGATAAAGACAGGAGTTTTGATACTAGACACCTGAGTAAAATAGTGCCCCCCTTTAAGCAAGGGGATAACATCCACAAATGGATGACTGCTTTGGAGAGTGCCTGCACCGTCCAGTGCATCCCCCAAAGTCAGTGGGCAGCTATATTGTGGCTCTCCTTTGAAGGTAAAGGTAGAGATAAGCTCCTCACTACTAGAGCTGAGGATGCTAACAATTACCAAGTCCTGAAGAATACACTGATTGATGGGTTTGGCTTAACAACTGAACAGTACAGGTTGATGTTCAGAGACACCCAGAAAACTCAGTCTCAGGATTGGACTGACTTTGTTGATTGTGCCTCTAAGGCTCTAGAAGGCTGGCTACTGGGAAGTAAGGTTACTGATTACACAGGATTATATAACCTAATTATGAGAGAGCAAGTCTTAAATAATTGTCAGAACCAGTTATTACACCAGCACCTGGTAGACTCTGATCTGACCTCTCCCCAAGAATTGGGTAAGAGGGCAGACAAATGGGTCAGAACCAGGATTAGGCCTATGAACCAGGGTGGTGACCAAAAGAAAGAATCTACCAAGCCTCAAGAGAAGGGTGGGAATAAATCTTCTGATCAAACCACATCAGGGCCCCAAAAATCCTCTGAAAAGGGTGGGTCCCAGAATCCTTCCAATACCCAAAAGAAACCTTATTGCCATACCTGCAAACAGGTAGGCCATTGGAAAACTGACAGCAGTTGCCCAAGGGCCAACAACAATAAGGAGAACATACCCCCAAGTAACACTTCCAAGCCACCTGTTACTACTAGTAGTAATCCCCCAGGTGGTGGGAGTGCCCCCAAGAATTTGGGTGGATTTACTTTGGGAGTTCCTAGGGACTCTGGCCTAACCAGGTCCCCAAACTTAGATACTCTTGTCTGTGAGACTGGCATGGGGTTTGCCAACTTCACAGCTTGTCCCAACACTTTGGACAAGTACAGACAGGAGCCCCTCATCAATGGTTCAAACGTTGAGGCCTACAGAGACACAGGGGCTAGCATCACCATGGTGACTGAGAGCCTAGTCCCCTCAAGGCAACTTATACCTGGAGCCGCATTCCAGGTGACCAACATTGATGGAGTGCAGAGAGATCATCCCATAGCAGTGGTCAATCTCAGCTGGGGAGGTGTCATTGGCCCCAAGAGAGTGGCAGTGTCATCGAACTTGCCTGTAGATTGCCTACTGGGGAATGATTTAGAGATCTCAGCCTGGGCTGAGGTAGAGCAAGAAACCCATTTTAAAATGGTAAACCTCCATGGTAAGGTTAGTGGGGCAGTGATAGCCACAGCCCCAGTCCAAGATGTCCTCCCTGAACAGGTCAGGAGGGCTGTGCCAGTCACAGCCCAATCTCAGACAGATTCCTTCCCCGAACAGGTTGGCAAGGCTGTGATGGTCACAGCCCATACCCAAACTGAGTCCCTTCCTGAAAAGGTTGGTGGAGTTGTGATGGCCACAGCTCAAACTCAGACAGATAATAGTGTTGTGAAGCCTGAAACTATGGATCACTCCACTCAGACAGAGAGCATTGAGGAGGAATTTATTAATTTTTTTATTTATTTATTTATTGATTTTGTTGAGCGCGACAGCTACCCATAAGGGTTTCCCGGCGCTAAGAGACAGACCGACAACATGAGACAGAAGAAGTTAGAGGTCGAAGAGCCAGGTCTTCACTGCTCTGCGAAATTGCGTATGACTATTTTCCATCCGTAGGGCCAGTGGAAGTGAATTTCACAGTCTGGGTCCTAAGTTCGAAAAGGAAGTACCTCCCATTCTGGAAAGTTTGAACCTGGGTACATTAAAAAGATGGTGAGATGAGGAACGAAGAGAGCGAGCTGGAAGGTAAGGACTGACAAGGGCTTGAAGGTAGGGGGGTGCTGATCCGGCTTTGATCTTGTGCATAAAGCCCAGCGCTTTAAACTTGATCCGGTTTTCAACACGAAGCCAATGTAGCTCTCTCAGGCGTTCTGTGATATGGTCACGTTTACGACAGCCACAGAGGAGCCGAGCTGCAGCATTTTGAACTAGTTGAAGGCGACGTGTAACGACCTTTGGAGACCCCAGATAGAGCACGTTGCCGTAATCCAATCTGGAGGTCACCAAGGCGTTCACAACAGATCTCTGGGTGTTTTTAGGGATCATCCAGAAATTTTTTCGCAGCCATCGTAGGATGGTAAAACAGATGGCTGTGACTCTGTTGACCTGATCTTTCATGGTGAGGCCTCTGTCGATAGTAACTCCTAAGTTTCGTACTTGTTCCGATGGAATTGAAAGGGGACCCATGGAAGTGGGCCAATGAGTCAAGTTCCAGAGATCGGGTTTGTTGCCAAGAATCAGGACCTCTGTCTTCCCGCCGTTCAACTTGAGTAGGTTGTTATTCATCCATTCGGCTATCTTGGTGAGTCCAGTTTGCAGAGGGGAGGGGGCCGTGGGATCAATTCGAGAGAGTGAAAAAACAATTTGTGAATCATCAGCGTATGAGAAAAGATTTAGTCCCGAGCATTGTGCAATGAAAGCTAAAGGTGTGACATACAAATTAAAAAGTAGAGGACTAAGAATAGACCCTTGGGGTACCCCATGTGGGTAGGAGTGACTCTTAGAAGATGATGACTTAGAGAAAATTTGAAAAGTGCGGTCAGACAGAAAAGATGCAAGCCAGTCCAATGCTTTGTTGCCAATGCCAATGGCAGCAAGGGATTTGAGAAGGATACTGTGTAACACAGTATCAAAAGCTGCGCTGAGATCGAGCAAGATCAGCGCAACTGTTTCTCCTCGATCCAAAAGCAGACGCAAGTTGTCTGTAACGCCCAACAGGGTCGTCTCCGTAGAGAAACCAGGGCGAAATCCCGATTGAGAGGGATGTAGCAGATTATTGTCTTGTCACAAATTTTGAAAGATGGAAATGGATGTGTCGTTCCAAAACTTTCGAAAATGCCGGTAATAAAGAAATTGGACGATAATTGGCGGATAGTTTAGGATCCGCCTGTGGTTTCTTCAGTAACGGGGTGACTATGGCATGTTTCCAACAACTAGGAACAGTGGCAGTAGTGAGTGAAAGGTTTAGAATCTTACAAATAGTGTATAGATGGGAAGAGTTCAAAGAACGCAGGATTTGGACGGGCAGTGGGTCCAGCGGGGAACATGATTTAATTTTGCTCAGTATTTCTGAATGAGTTTCCGAGCAGAGGTCAGGCCACAACAGCAGTAGAGGCAGAGGTGACCTAGAAGAGTTGATGGGCATGTTCTTAGTCTGAGGGAAGGTGAGAAGAACAGGTAATTTGATTTGAGCAAGGATATCCTGATGTATACTCGTGATTTTAGAAGTGAAGTATTGGGCAAGCTCCTCGCATTTAGCATTGGATAGTTGGGGGAGTGTAGCTGTGGTCTGAGAACCAGCGAGCTCCTTCACCACAGTGAACAGAGTTTTGGATTTATTTATTGCTTCACTTATGGATTTATTGACGTGGATGGCTCTGGTTGTAGCACACGCCTTATGATAACATTTCAGCTCAGTTTTAGAAGAGAAATCCCCCTCCCACCAGACTTTAGGAAAGGATCAGCCTCCCCAGGGAACTGATCTGACCCCTTGTGAAGAAACTGCCCCAGAGGTAGTAGGGCCTAGCCTGGCAGAACCCCTGATGTCAGTGGACCCTTCCAATGTGGGACCCAGTCTGGAGCAGGTAACCTGCCCCTCTCTACCCTGCCTCAGTCAACCCAGGGCTGTAGAGGTCAGGGAGGCCAGTGGTGGACCCCAAAGGGCCCCTTGTCCAAAAGAACTCCCCAATCAGCAGATTAAGGGCACTGAAGCTAGCAGGCCTAGCCAAGTGAAAATAAAAAAACACTCCTGAGGGATCCCCCTTAAACTTAGTTAGGGACCTCCCACAAATGGACACTGTTGGGCACAGCCAAACCTGGGACCTAAAAGCCCCAAACCTGACCAGTCCCTCCAGTAAGCCAAACAGAGGGACTCAGCCTCCAGCTTTAGGTAGCCAGAGGTTGACCCTGAGAGCTCACACCAACTCAGTCCTGGAAAAGAAGGCACATATGGTGGATAGTGATTGGAGGAAGTTGAGCCCAACATTAGTGGAGTCTCACTTCAGTACTCCATCCCAGCACCAGCCTTTTACTTTGCCAAAACACACCACAGGTAGAGATTCCCTATGGTGGAGACCCTCAGATACCCTTAGGGTGAGGGATTGCTTAGTGGACCATGAAATAGGGGGTAACCATGTCAGTGCATATACCACCTCATATGGCCACTCAGGCAATATATGCTTACCTGGTCAAGGATTAACCAACAAAACAACTGCCAGTACTGGGTATTGTTCAAATACTTTTTGTCTGACCTATATGAAACAAACATAGGGGTCCGTTTTTTTGTTTACTTCACTAGTTTATTTATTACTTTAAGCACTAGTGGATTTTTTTTCTTTTTATTATATTTTCATTCGAAACCAAGAGTTGGTGTATATCCACAAAATCAATACAATGACATATTTACAAGAATACAAAACACAATTTGTCAATAATTAGACCACACATCCAAACTTACACACTGGCCAAAGTTTATTCATTCATCTACATTCATCCAACAAAAAACAGTACAAATCCTAACGGTCTAATGTCAAAAATCTAGGCATAAATCTTATATCAATTTCTGAAAATGTACATATATACAATATTCACAATTTTACAATTTTTGAAATATTTACACATTCTTTTGATGAATCTATTTAAACAAAATTATTTTGATTTTTTTGACAAAATGACCACACAACTGGTTGACGCGTTTCGAACTCCCCAATTTGGAGTTCTCCTCAGGACTAATAATCTAGAATGACAAACTGACAAAATTTTAGAACTTACAGTCTAAGATAACCATTCTCGTGATACCAGTGACACCTCACAAGACTGCCTCTGCACATACCTTGAATTGGTTGAACCAAAAAACACTTGGCGTGGTAGACGTGTGGAAAACGATAAACAACTGTAAGTGGGGAGACATAACAAACATAAGCCTGTTTTATCTATGGCGATTAAGTTAAGCCTCTAATGGAGGCTGAGGTGAAGACAAAGGGGCTTACCTTAAGCCAATGCGAATAGTGTTATTTTCTGTAAAAAGAATAAAAATGGGTGGCGTTGAAGAGACTTGAACCTGGGCTCAATATTAACTTAAACGAGTGTTTTGAACACGGGCTTACCGATATTAGTGGTATTTTGCTCCCAACCTGGATAATCGGCAGCTCAATAATCAGTCTCCCGAGTCCTGCAAAACAAGTCCGGACCGGGTGTTACTACCACACTATCGATTCTGTACTTTCCCAGCACTCTGCCTTAACGACCTGGTCAAGGATAGCCTTATCTCCTTTCGTTTGGGGGGAGGGGGGGTTATGTAGGAAGGTGGATATCCGACTATGGTTGCCCCCAACTTTTTTGCCTGGTGTTTTGCTGGTTTTTCGACTTAGTTGACCTGGGGCCCTGCTATTCAGGACCCCAGGCCCACTGCTCTCGCTGTAAAATGGATTCCATGTACCTTAGGTGCATATCTAATTGGATACTGAGTCACCTTATCAGTCCCTGTACAGTGTACCTTAGGTACCCAGGGCATAGGTGCACCCAGGGCCTACCAGGGGCTGCAGCATGTATTATGCCACAACTTGCTGATCAATCAGCTGGGGCAAGGTTGTGTAATCACCCTTTGCTTTAGATATAGTATCCCTATATCTAACCCTAAAATGGACACATATCCTCCTAACAGTCACTCCTATGGCAGGCCTTATCAATCCTGAAGGCAGAGTGCTTGGAATTGTGTGAGATGGTGCTCTGGCATGAGCTGAGCCCGTTTGCAGCTTGCGGAACCAAGTCCTAATAGCTGTTCCATGATAACGCATACCATATACTCTTAAGTGCATTATGAACCTTGCGGTCAAATGCTAACTTTGGCATAGCATTATCAAAACATGTCGAGTAAGTGTCATAGGAATTGGAATACTACCCCCTCGCCAATTCTGGCGACGGGGTTAGCATTCCACCCTTCTAGAGGGACACGACAAGTAAGTAACTGTGAACCCCGGTTAAAGTTAACTCGAGCCTCAGCATCACAAAATGGATGCTACCACCACAGACACAGGTCTGACCTCCCTCTGCTGGGAGTCCTTCCAGCGAGGGAGGACTCCCAGCAGAGTTTCCTACCTTGGGAGGTGCTAGCACCACCCCAGACAGGATTTTGTGTATTAGGTAGGACAGGGCTGAAAGGAATGAGACATGCCTGGGGCACACAAGGTGTCCCTGTGCATACACCGGTCTGAACCAGTTCCTGGGGCACTCCAGCCCCAGAGCTGGTGCAAGACCGGACAAAGGAAAGGGGGTGTAACCACCCCCCTTCCTGGTCCCACAGAGGAGGAGGGACCTAGTCGTAGTGCAGCCCCCTTTAGCTGAATAAAGGTAGGAGCTGGTCCCATTCCAAGTTAGATTAATCTTGACAACTTTCACGAAGAACTCTTGACCTTCGCCCTCCTGAATATCAGAAGACTGAAGAATCTCCCCTATGGTAAGGGAGTGACCATCCTGCTTCGCAGGCACCATCAAGCTCCTGTGCGGTTTGCTGCAAGTCCTTCCTTCCTGGAACCCGACGACCCAGCTCGACGAGACCCGGACCTCCAGACTCCTCTGACCTCTACCCACATCCACAGCACAACTGGGACCCGTGGGTGCAACGAGCAACTTGGAGACGGCCATCTTGAAGAAACCTGCACAGCGCTTCCAGCACGACTGCCGAGGGATCCTCGAGTGAGTGCACTGGGGTCTGAGAAGCCCCACACCGACGCAGCTCCTGCTTCAAAGACCAGCCCCCCAGCATCCACGTGATCTGCGTGGGGCCCTTTTGCCTGGCTGCTGCTTTTCCTGTTGTCTGGTCACTTGCCGGCTGGCTGGTGACCTCTGAGACGACGACACGAAGATTTCAACACTGCTGGTCTGGTCCCCCAGACTGGACCTTGCTTCCTTGTAAAAGAGAAGCACTCCGGACCCTCCTGGTCCGCACCAGACGCCATCTTTGTTCCACCGCGTGGCTTGCACTTGCCAAGGCCTGTTGACCAGATCGACGATCCAACACCGCCAACAGCAGCAGACTACGTGGGACAGCTCGTGCCTCCAACCTGTTCGTGAAGAGCAGCTCCTGGACCGCGCAGCTACAGAGAGAAGCGACCCTTCCGTCACCTGAACGCGGCGACAGCATCTGGTTCCCTCCTGGTTCCAGCACCGTCACTGGCTAGTGACCGAGACTCTGTCCCCTTCCCTTTCAGGACTCCTTCTTCTAAGTTCCACCCTTGGAACCACCGGACTCCTCCATCTGGCTGCCTGCCAGCAACTCCTTTTTTCAGGCATCACCGGGATCAACGCAGCAAACCCGACGCAACTTCAGCCCTATGCACCCGCAGCCTGTGGGTTAGGTAACTAAAGCTTCCAGATGCTGAAGTCTGTGTACACTATCCTAGTGTTCAGGTCCACTGTTGTTTTCCCTCCATCCAGCCGGGTTCGTCCGGAATCCGTAACTTTCTAAACTGTAAGATCTATAGACGTTGATACGCATCCCGCGTGAGAGTTTCCACTCTGCACGTGAGTCCCGTGGGCCTCCTGCTCCTTACTTACCTAGTTTGTAGCGTAGTCCCAGCGGTCCTCCAGCCTCTGGATCTCCTTACAGTACTTTCCTTCCTCGCATTCCATTGTTTTGAGTATATGGTTTGTCGTGCCCCTAAGGCGCACTTGTAAATATTGTGCGAACTCGTATTTCCTTTTGAGTATTGTCATGTGCTTAGCCCTCTAATCTCTTAAAGAGTTCAGAGGTGTATGTCAGTTAATAAATATCTGTTTATTTTCATAACAACCTGTGTGGTGTCCTTTCACTTGGTATTCAAGGGGTTATATGTGGTAAAACAGCTGGCTTAACACGCCATTCAGAGTTTAGCCTAAAGACTGCTCTTGTCCACGCTACTAGGATAGCTGGTCTATAAGGTTGACTTACAACCAATCATCATAAGGGTTGCTTGGACTGATACAAGGTGATCACTAGAACTAGTGAGCATCATATATCAGGCCAACTTCTCACAATTGTTACCAACAAACAGACAATGAGTCTGTGAGATATTCCCTTCGGGTGCCTTGTACATTCCTAACCTGCTCCTGTTTCTCATCCCTTGCTGCTGTTTGAGAGTGCAAAGAAACACATTTCTGAGGCCACCGACCCACGTTGGTGCCTCAGAGAGTGTATCAGAAGCTGTCTGGTTCGGTGCTGTCAATCTGTTCAGAATACTTTTACTTTGATTTTTTATTCAGCGTTTTTACTGTAGTAAGGAATTCATATGAGCTTTTCCCTTCTGTCATTTCAGGGGCCTCCCAAGCCTGTGGGCACAAACTGCAATGGGTATTACACAGGCCGGAAGAAAGAAGTGCTCAAGGGAAGCCCTAGAGTCGACTGCAAGACGGGGATTTCCCATTCCAACGGCCAACTGACCTTGAAGCGGGCAACTGAGAAAATCAAGGCAAGTGAGTCCCCTATTCACCTTGCTCGAGGAAAGAGAAGCATTCGGCCAGATCACCCCAGTTTTACAGCACACACTTTGAATCCAGTACTGGGGACAGACAGCACTTCCACTACTAATCCTTCTTGCAGCACGCCCAAAATCCAATGCTGGCTTTGTAGCAGAGTAGGATCTGCTTTCATGGCCATCCCCACTTCCTGCCGGTGTCATTATGTTTTTCTGACTAGTCTGACTGGGATCCTGCTAATCAGGACCCCCGTCTCTGGGCATCTTCCCTTAATTGGACATGGTGAGTACATGGGTACACTCCAGATGGGCTACTGATGTATCCTTGTAAGTCCCTGGACTGGAGGCAGGTGACCCCGGTGGCAGAGGGTTCGCGCCTGCAGTGGGAAACAAGACTGTGCTTTGCTGACGCCCTGCTGAATGAGAGCAGCGGCGCTGGACCTTAGAATTTGTTTCAACAGGAAACAAACTTTTTATCATACCTCTTCAGGGCTCGGTGGAGTGTAGGCGTCATCTTTGTTTGGGCTGGTCAGGCGACCTAGCTCGGCGCCACACCCCCGCGCTCCGCCCCTATTTAAACGACACCCAATGAGGAAGCGCAGCGGACGAGCGCAGCGGGCGCGACGAAGGCGCGCCGAAGTCGAGCCTAAGTCAAGCCCGTCTGCGCCCAGACAGGGCTAGGGGCGCGTCCTTATGTCCCTCCCTATTCATCTGTGGGCCTACTTGCTCTTCAGGGTCCTTGGCCCCTGGCTGCACCCATTATTAGGCGCATCTCTGCTCTTGGCCTTGATCCTATCTCTCATTCTCCTATACCCACTAATACGTTCCCTCCTTTGTCCTACGTCCCTGATCCCTCATCCCTTTCCCCTCCCCTGTCCATTATTTTACTCAATACTAGGTCGGCAGTAAAGCACCACCAGGAGCTATTTGTGCTGCTTGATAACCACCAGCCTGACATGTTACTTTTAACAGAAACATGGTTCTGCGACTCCTCCCTGCCCTCTCTGTTGGCTGCCCTTCCCCCTTCTTATGTGGCCCTCCGCGCCAATCGACCAGCGGGTAAGGCAGGGGGTGGCGTGGCTCTCATTGCTCAATCTGAGCACAATTTCCAACTTCTTCCCTCCTCTCCTATCAACCCTACCGAGCACCTTGTGGCTCGCTCTTTTGCCTTTTCTCCCCCGCTCACCTGTTTATTAATGTACCGCCCTCCCCAGGCTTCCCACCTGTTCTTGCCAGCATTTCAGGACCTATTGGCCACTCTAGCGATTAATCACGCTTCAGTTTTGGTATTAGGGGATTTTAATTATTGGCCCTTAGACCCCCATGAATGTACTGCCTCTAAGCAATTTTCTGATTCACTTGCATCCTTGAATTTTATTTCCCATCTACAGACTCCTACGCATATTCACGGTCATGTACTAGACCAGGTTTGGTCTCTTAATACCTCGGTCTCTTCCATGACCGTGTCCCCATGCCCCTGGTCAGACCATGCCCTGATTTCCTTTTCCCTCCGCCTTATTTATTTATTTATTTATTTAGAAAGTTTTATATATAGCGCTAACAAGATCTTCGCAGATATCAGAGCGCTTTACAGAGGAGGGGAGCATATATTCACAGATACATCAATAGTGTTAAAAGTACATTGTAGTGATATCATAAACAATCAAGTAATTCAATTTCAAAGTCATACAAAAATGCAAAGGGTTCGAACAAGTAGTACAGATCAGTATCGAGTCTTTGAAGTTGATCCCCAGTAGTGGTTCAGGTGTATTTAGCCATGAGGATCGCTTTTACTTCTTTCTTGAAAAGTGTGATAGAGGGGATGAGCCTGGTTTCAGGGGGGAGTGAGTTCCAAATCCTGGGAGCCATTCCTGAGAAAGAGCGTTTATAGGTTTTTTCCTTGCGGAATCTTTTAGGCTTTAGCAAAAGATTGTTTGTGCCTCTAGTGATTCTGGAGCCTCCAGAAATCGTCAGCTTCTGAGCGAGGTATCTAGGTGAGCTCAGGTGGACAGCCTTGTGCGTCAAACAAGCGATTTTCAGGTGTATTCTGGCTTCAAAAGGCAGCCAGTTCAGGGATTTGAAGTCAGGGGAAATGTGTGAGTGTTTTTTTGATCCAGTGAGGAGTCTCGCTGCGGCGTTTAAGGAGGCTCTTATGGGTGCCGTAGTAGCTAGGGGTAGACCGCAGAGGGCGGTGCTGCCGTATTCTATTCGAGGTATGACTAGTGATTGTACCGCAGTTTGGAAGTCTTTGGCTGGAAGGAAGGGTTTAAGTTTCCTAAGGGTGTTGATTTGGTAGTTCGCTCCCTTAGTTGCTTTGTTGATGTGTTCCTGCATGCTGAGATTGGTGTCAAGTGTTATGCCCAAAGATTTTGCTGAGTCCACGATGGTGGGTTGAACATTGAGTGCCGTTAGGTGTTTAAGCCACATTTGTGCGGTAGTGATCTTCGCGGGAGGTGCGATCAGAAGGAACTCTGTTTTAAGGGCATTGAGTTTGAGATGATTAGCGGCCAGCCAGGATTGTGTGCTTCTGATCGTTGAGTTCAATAGCGTGATGTCTTTGGGTGATTGTAGTTTGAGATAAAGTTGGGTGTCATCAGCATACATGTGGAAGTGTACATTGGATTCTTGTAGCAAGGTGGTGAGAGGTTCCATAACTAGGTTGAACAAAGTTGGGGATAGGCAGGATCCTTGTGGTACGCCTAGCGATACAGGTCTTGGCGCGGACATCAAGTTGTTGCTCTTAAATTTCTGCGACCTGTTATGCAGAAAGGACGTGAACCATTTGAGCACAGTTCCAGATAGGCCCATTCTTGTGTTTAATAGTTCGAGTAAATTCTCATGTTTGACGGTGTCAAATGCGGAGGAGAGATCAAGGAGGATGAGGAGGCAGGTATCGTTATGATCTAGGATTTGAAGGGCGTCGTCAATTATGTGAGTCATAGCAGTTTCAGTACTGTGATTTGCTCGGAAGCCTGATTGATGAGAGTTGAGGAGATCAAACTGAGTAATGTGTTTAGTCAATTGTATTTGTGCGCATTTTTCCAACAGTTTGGCAAGAGTCGGAATGTTGGTAATGGGACGGTAGTTGTTTAGGTCAGAGGGGTCGGCCTTAAGTCGGCAACAAAGATCCTGCCTGCCAAAAACACCTGGGCGCGGAACTGGAATAGGGTAGACCTTCCTGCATTGTCATCCTCCCTTTTGAACTCCGCACCTAACTTAGAGGGCTTTTCTTCTATCTCTCAAGCCGCTGCCATCGACACCTGGCTTGCTGGAGGCTGCGACATGGTAGCCCCATTACGACGGATATCAACCCGAAGATCCAAAGAGTCAAATCGGTAGTTTGGCGATGACCTGAAGATAAAAAAGCTGACCCTTCGGCGGGCCGAGGCAATGGAGAAAGGACTACTGCCCTCTACTAAAAACTCATTATTTGACTTTGCTGAGTGACTATAAAAGGGCCATATGGAGCGCTAAAACCGCACACTTCTCAGCTAAAATTCTGGCAGCGGAGAATAAATCCAGGGAGATTTTCTCAATCGTTCAGGACCTGGCCTATTCTGACAGGGCCACTCTCAAGCCCCCCCCCTCTCAGTCCCTCTGTGAATCTTTGAACTTCTATTTTTTAGAAAAAATTGACAACATCAAAGCCAACATCTCACTTCCTTCCCCTACTTTTTCCGAGCCTTTTCCCCCTACTGTTCACTGCTGTCTTTCTTCTATCCCTCCGCTTACCGAAGTGTTTCCTGCAATACTTCCCAAAGTAAAGTCTGGTTCCCCGGCGGACATCTGTCCAGCCCATATTTTGCAACAGATTTACTCCGTTTGCCCCAAACCTCCAATCTCCCTTCTCAACAGCTCGCTGGCGCAGGGGGTGGTAATTCCAGCACTTAAATCTGCCACCATAGTGCCCATACTGAAGAAGCCTGGCGCGGATCCCTCGGCTCCAGCTAATTATCGTCCCATCTCCCTCCTGCCCTACTTGGGCAAGGTGCTGGAGCGACATGTAACATCGGTCCTCAGTGTCCATGTAGAAGCCAATGGGGGCCTAGCGTCCCGCTAGGCAGGTTTCCGGCCTAGGCACTCCACCGAGTCCGTCGTGGTGTCGGTCCTGAATAATCTCAGGGAGGGCATGGACCAGAACAACCACCAGGCTCTGGTGCTCCTCGATCTCTCCGCCGCCTTCGACACGGTGGATCATTCCATCTTACTTTCCCGTGTCGGAGCGGCGTGGGTCGAGGGCTCAGCCCTGGTTTGGCTATCGTCCTTCCTGAGGGACCGCACCCAGGCGGTCCGGCTGGGGGATTTTTCGGCCACCCAACTCAAAGTCACATGTGGTGTTCCTCAGGGTTCTTCTCTTTCCCCTCTTCTGTTTAATCTCTATATCTATCCTCTGATCTTTGCACTTCAGCAACTGGAGGTCACTGTTTACAACTATGCAGATGACCTCCAGCTTATCTTTAATCTGTCTTCTTCTTCTCATTCTATTTCTAATTTTCAGTCTACTATGATTTTTATCAGGGACTGGATGAACCACAACCATCTGAAGTTGAACCCTGACAAAACAGAATTGGTCCTTACGGGTGGTTCCTCCAGTCCCTGGAATTTCCTTTCTGGCCTTCCTCTTTAGGATCCCCCCCTACACCTTCTTCTTCAGTTAAGACCCTGGGCGTTAAACTTAATCATCATCTCAACCTTCACCCACAAATCAGTTCTGTTGTTTCTTCCTGTTTTCTTGTTCTTCGAACTATCCGCTCTGTTTCTCGTTTCTTTTCTCCCCTTGCACTCAAGTTAATCATGTCCGCTCTGGTTATCTCCCGGCTGGACTACGCTAACGCCCTCTACAACGGCATCCCAGCGTATAGTCTGCGGAAGCTCCAGCTGGTTCAAAACCAGGCGGCCAGATTGGTGTATGGCCTCCCCCGCTCCAATCACTCTACTCCTCTACTGAAGGCGCTACATTGGCTACCTGTCAGGGAGCGATCCCTTTTTAAAACTGGTTGCATGGTTTTTCAGGCGCGCCAGGGCACTGCCCCTGCCTTCATCTCTTCTCTGCTAAAAGAGTATACCCCTGTCCGTGAGCTTCGCTCATCTACCCAATCACTCCTTCAGGTACCCCGGTACAGACGCAAGAAATGGGGCGGAGCCAATTTTTCATTCCTGGCACCATCCTTTTGGAACTCCCTCCCCGATCACTTGCGTCTGGCTAGACACTATTCCCTTTTCCGAAAAGATCTTAAGACCTTTCTTTTCACCCAGGCTTTTCTTAATGTAAACTGATTTTATTTTTCTCTTCTCCACCAGTTTCGTTCCTACTGCTAAATTAGTCTCCACAGCGCCAAGAAACCGCACGGTGAATGTTGCGCTACATAAATATTTTAAATTCAAATTCATTCCCTAGTATATGGTACTAAGTTACCCCGGACACATGTACACCAGGGGTCCCCCCTGGGCTGAAGCATGTATTATGCCACCCATGGGAGACCACTCAAATTGTGACTACAGGCCTGCTACTGGAGGCTGTGCGAGCACAACTTGCAACAGATATAAGTTTCCTTAACTCTGAGGCCCACTGCACATAAAACCTAGAAGTAACTTGTAAAGCAGGCCTTAAAATCCTGAAGACAGGGTGCTCGGTTTTAAGTGTGAGGGTGCCCCCGCATGAGCAGGGCAAACCTACAATCCATGGAGTCCATTCTCCCATGCTGTAAGTGCTTAAGCCAAAATGATACTTAGAATGACAATGCGTCATTACGCAATGGCGAACTAAAAACTGTAACAAACCTGTTAGGGTACTTAAAGCCTTACCTGTGGGTGGTTCCTTAGATTCGTCGTGGGACAAGATTCAGATCCGAAACCACTTAATCTTCAGCCATCTAGGCACTTTGGACTTCACTAGACTTCGCTTTGGGAACCAAGACTGTAACTCTGAAGACTCCTGCTGCTCCTGTTCTCGTCGTCCTGCAGGTCTTATGCGTCGTCTGTGCCTGTGCTCCATACAGGTAATTCTGCAGGCCTGTGGACGTCCAAGATAACCGAAGGAATCACCCTTGAAGTGAAGGAGTCACTTAACTGCATCTGCAAGCACCGCAACAAAGCTGACTATTCTGTTGTTCCTGAGCTCCTATGGACTCTGAAAGGTTCAGCAACACAGGTGGTGGTTCTGCAACTACCTTGAGGCCTGCACTGGCTTCACAGCAAATTTGAAGTTAGTAGCTCTCGGAACCGCTGTAGCAGTGCTCCTGTGCACCACATCAACTTGCTGTTGCCAAGGCTTATTTACTCTCTTCACCAGCGATCTTTAGGCTGCAAGAAGCACCAGCCTCAAGTATCTCCTGCAACCAAGATCTGCGCCTTCACCACATCCTCCGCACCGTATACCTTCATCCTTTGGTGAGCTGCTTGAGGTCCTCTTGCGACTCCTGTGCCTTCCGGCCCGTGGGTCCATTTTGAGGGTCTTCTTCCACTCCAGTGGGCTACCCTGGTTGCTCAGGCCTGCTCTGACTTACCTGCTTGTGTTGAGTTACTTGGACCTTGCTGGTCCCGACATTGCACCTTTTTCGTATACTACATTTGTTGCTGTTGTCAAGGCTTGTTGATGACCCCGACTGACACCAACCCCCCTTTGCCCTCCGGATCTTGACATCTGCAGTCTGATTGCTAGAGAACGGCTCCTGGTCTTCCAGAGCGTCGCCTGGTTCGCACAACTACAGCTCCAAGGTCACCGTCCACTCTCCTTCATCTCTGATTTCGGTGGGCTTTCGTCTCCCTTGCCTCCTGGTCACTCATGAGTGGCATAGACTGTCCCCTCTGCTTGCAGATACCTCTCATCTTGAATCCACATTTGGGTTCCACTAGACTCTTTCACCTTCTTCACCAGCGGCATCTTTCCTGAAGTCCTCCATTATGCTCTACGGCAGTTTCCGACTTCACTTCACATCTATGCACCCGGCTTCCCTGGTGTAGTATCCTGGTTCTCCGGGTATCCACTGGTGGGGTGACTCTACAACCTTCCATCTTCCAACTGGGTTTCTTCAGCATCCGCTGGGAAGGGTCTTCTTTTAAATTGCAACTGCGACTTACCCATTGAAATGTATTGAGCACGCAGTCGTGTTCTCACTCTGCACACGGCCTCCGTGGGTTTTCTGGGTACTTGCTGTCAGTGGTTCCCTGGACCCCTGGCTCTATACGTCTTCGTGGTTCGCATTCCACTTTATTAGTGTATGGTTTGGTCTCCCCCCTAAAGACCACTGTGTATTTGTGCTAATAACGTGTTCTAGTACTAAAGTATTGTGTGTATTGGGATTATATCTGCCGGTAGAAGATATTGCAATGTGTTGGTGAGTGTGTATAGTAAATATATATTTTGATAACTACACTGTGTTGTTCTTTTTCACTTAACCTATACCATAAGATTAAATACTGGTAAAACAAGCTGCTTTAGACTCCTTCTCCACAGCTACCACTTGGAGAGCTTTCTAAGGTTGTCCAAGACCACTAAAATCACCTTCAGGGTTGCCTGGATTAGTGCAATGTGCTTTACTTAAATAAATGAGCACCATATCCTAAGCCTGCCTCCTACAGGGTCCCTCGGGCAGCGATATAAAAAATCTCATTATGGCCTGAAATCCTGCCCACTGCTCCATTACAAGCATCGCCACGCAGACTTTCACTTTACGATCATTTGTTAAAAATAAAGCACATCACAAAGCCTTAAGTCCACCAGCATTTAATGCAAAATAGCTAGCAGCACACTACAAGACCAAAGATGATTGTCATTTGTACTGATGAACAGTTGGATCACCTCCTGCGCCAACTCCCCGACCGCCCCTCCTCTCCGCCCACAAACACTTTAATAAATCCAGACCCCAGGCCAGTTGGTGCATGAGGAACTCAGACAGATGAAAAGCCACTGCAGGCAACTGGACCACAAATGGAGGATGAGCCAGGACAAGGAGACGGAGCACGTTAAACTGGACCACATTGATGCCAGCACCACCAGAAACAAGAAGAAATTCACCATTGGGTCAGATTGCAGCTCACCAGCGGCAGCCTCCAACTCAAATACTCCTTTGCAGGACTTCTGCAGCAATCTCTCAATTCTTCAGCAACAAAATCACCACCATTTACAGGAACTTCGGCCCGCAACTGGCCCGACTGACCTCACAAACGCTTCCCAGTTTTATCCAAAGGACCAATGCTAATCACATGGCCTATCATGAACCTCGGAAGTAACCACCGCCACCATGAAGTCCATCCACTCGGGGGCTGCATCGGACTCCTGCCCCCACCAAGCCTACTCCAGAGGACTGCAGCCCATCGGCGCCCTGCTCACACCCATTGGAAATGCTTCCAACTCTTCTGTGACCTTTCCAAAGGCTTGGAAATACTCATCTTTCCTCTCATTGTTGAAGAAACCCTTAACAGACCCTTCAATGCTCGCCAACTACAGACCAAGCTCCCGGCTACCATACCCAGCTAAGGTTATCAACAGACAACTTACTCAATACCACCGACTCCCTAACACCACTCAGTCTGGTTTCAGACCCAACCACAGAAAGGAAACTCTCTCATTGTTGCCATGGATGACATCTGCATGACTGGACCGAGGAGACAGCGCCTCTCATCCTCCTGGGCCTCAACACTGCATTTGATGCAGTCTCCCACCAATCCTCATCCAAAGCCTACACCACATTGGAGTCGAAGGACACGCACTCGGAATGATCTGGCACCCGCGACCTCATCTGCAGAGTCCCTCATACTTGATGCCTCTATCCAGCATCATCTGCTCTCACAATATGAGCGTCCTCTGCGACACGCAACTGATTCCCTCCCTCGTGCCGACCCTCCTGTGCAAGATCCCCAGTACCCGGATCACGTTCAGTGCCTGCATGACTGAAATCTCTCACTGGATGAAGGTTAACTGTGTAAAGCCAAACACCTAGAAGACCGAAATTGTGATCTTCGAGAAGCCACATCTCTGTGGAACTCCACCTGGTGGCTAGCAGAGCTAGGACTGAAACCCACCACCCACTGCAAGAACCTCATCATCAACACTGACTGCAAACTCGACTTGCTCGCCTAACTCCGTGCCGTCACCGCCTCATGCTTTCATACCCCGAAGATGCTGAGGAAAATGCTTCACCATACATGCACTCCTTGGGCACACCTAAGCTATACTATGGGAACACTTCCCAAAATCTTCTCAGAAGGATGCAGACCATTCAGAACTCAACAGCTGGAATCCCTTTCAACCTTCCCATGCTGCTCTCATCACAGCACACCAAAAGAGCTCTACTGGCTCCCCATTCACAAACAAGAACAGTTAAAACTCCTCACCCACACTTTCAAGGCACTGCATTACAGTGGCCCAGCATACCTCGACAGTCCCATTTGTTTTCACAAATGTTCCAGATGCCACAGTTCGTCTTGACTCCTACTTTCTCAGTAACTCTTGTCGCATTTTCTATACCTCCTTCCCTCTAAATTGTTTTACAATGCCGCGTATACAGGCACCAGATCTGGCGTTGAGCCCTCTACATCATTACTGAAGTGTGGAATGACTTGCTGCTAAACACAAAAGCATCCTTTTCACTTCTTGAATTCCGCAAGACCCTGAAGAGTTGGCTTTTCGGGTAGTCCCACTAAGTCCTATGTGTGCCTAGATTCACACCTGCTCAGTGCCAGGATAACCTCCTTCGTGATAGCCCGGCCTGGACTGGGAACCCAAAGCAGCCCTTGGATGGTGTTAAGATGGTGTTAAGAGGGGGGTAGGGGGAGGGGGTGTTGCAAGTGAGAAGCACTGCCACTTAACAAAACCGGCCCCAGCACTGCTGCATTTGGGAACATATTTTGCTGCATAGCTGCAAAACTGGCCCCCGTAACAAAACCGGCCCCCAGTCTTCCAGTCTCCCAGGAAAATGCCTGATGTCTGCTATGGCCAGTCCGGCCCTAGTGATAGTGTGCTCTACAAAATCGTCTTTACTTAACATAATGAGGGCACTCACTAAAAACGCTCAGTTAAAACGACATTTCTAAAAAAACGACACCTGTATACATCGGTTTTCTCTTAATACAAATCAATAAAGAATCATCACAAGGCATAAACGTGGAGGTGGCAGGACCATCCCCCTTCAAGGAAGCGCTAAACAGCCTCCAGTAGAAGATATCATTCATATAAACAATACTAGCTTTAACATACTCTCACATTCCTGTTTCCTTTCCAGGTTTGAAAACGAGGGTACACTATTTGAAAATGTGCATGGTACAACCCTGACACCTATGGCTTCTGGGCCTACTAAAGCCATGAACGTTTGCAAACTTATTCAGTGTCACAAGTAGCCTTACATTATCTAAAACACCATCTATATTTGAATAAATGGATGATACATTCTGAATTACATATTGCGGCTACCAACACTGCATTACATATAAGTATATAAATTTGATGCAGACAAATTATAAGTTTCTTTTTTCATGCTGCCCTGTTCTACAGCAGCCACTTCTAGTCTACACTCTTCGGGGAGACATGTCGCTGCTTGAAGCGTCAGCGCAGTGTAAGAACAATTGTGCTGCTGATGAAGGGAGGGATCCTGGAGGTATGGCCCATGATGGAGGACAGGAGCAGTAGTTGGTTACTAGGCCCTCTTATTGGTGGAGATGCATTAATTACCAGGAACTAATTCTCAACCAGTAGAGCGATCCCTACATAATGTGCTCCTGAGTGTGGCTTGGTAGTGCTCAGACATTTGTCAGTAAGGCAACAGTGTGTTGATGTGGTGCTCTTCCTCTCGCCCAATGTGAGGAGACTCATTCAGCATAAAACTGTTAAAACTATATATATAAATAAGAGGTCCCTGCAACGCCGCAGAGTGGTGTTTACGCTTTTGCCTATAACATTTTATATGTGGCCACATGGGAAGGATTGACTTTGGCAGTCCGGTCGCAGTTGGTACATAATGTATAGGTAGGCATGGCTACTCTAGTTCTGCTGGCTGAAAGCTCCAAGGCGCAGTCTTCTAGGACCACCTACTCTAGTACAGTAAGCTGGAGGCGCCCAGGCACAGTCTTCTAGGCCCAGTCTAAGTACCTCAGTGTGAACCCAGCCAAATGCAAATCAGTCTTTAGCCTGCCCTCGTGGGAACAGTCCAGCCCAAACTGCCAAGCCAGGTCCTCCGTGGACCGGAAACAAGCATCCTGCGACCAGTTTTGGGGTATCACCCCCATCAGCCAGCCTAGCTTCAATCCAGTAGCACAGTATGCGCAGGTCTAACTTGGGAGACCCGTCTCACTTAGGGTGATGGGACTAGTCATGTCAAACTTAGCCTGCAGTATTGTCTGGTATGATATCACACTCTGCTTGCGATCTCATCAGCAGTGTCATTTGGAAGAATTTAACACTGTGGTCTCATCAGCAGTGTCGTCTGGTATGAAATCATACTCTGTGGTCTCGTCAGCAGTGTCATCTGATATGTTATCACACTCTGCATCATACCTGGCTGCCTAACGGACCTGCGGACTTCCTTGCCGGAGGTACAGACCCACGACTCGCGGAACCCGCTGCGCGGGTCCCGCATCGGCCAGAGGCACAGACGAGCATTGCTGGGGCAGCGCTCTCACCTTTCATCTGGGGCTGCTGGCTGCGAGGGCTGCGAGCAGGAGGGGCTGGACTCAGTTTCCCAAGAGTCCCAGCCTACCTCGCGCCCGCAACACCTGGGCCGCACTCCCTCATCGCCCCGCCCCCTAACAGGCAGTAGAAAGCGGACAGACTTTCTCCTCTTCGTGGGACACCACTCTGCATCATACCTGGCTGCCTAACGGACCTGCGGACTTCCTTGCCGGAGGTACAGACCCACGACTCGCGGAACCCGCTGCGCGGGTCCCGCATCGGCCAGAGGCACAGACGAGCATTGCTGGGGCAGCGCTCTCACCTTTCATCTGGGGCTGCTGGCTGCGAGGGCTGCGAGCAGGAGGGGCTGGACTCAGTTTCCCAAGAGTCCCAGCCTACCTCGCGCCCGCAACACCTGGGCCGCTCTCCCTCATCGCCCCGCCCCCTAACAGGCAGTAGAAAGCGGACGGACTTTCTCCTCTTCGTGGGACACCACTCTGCATCATACCTGGCTGCCTAACGGACCTGCGGACTTCCTTGCCGGAGGTACAGACCCACGACTCGCGGAACCCGCTGCGCGGGTCCCGCATCGGCCAGAGGCACAGACGAGCATTGCTGGGGCAGCGCTCTCACCTTTCATCTGGGGCTGCTGGCTGCGAGGGCTGCGAGCAGGAGGGGCTGGACTCAGTTTCCCAAGAGTCCCAGCCTACCTCGCGCCCGCAACACCTGGGCCGCTCTCCCTCATCGCCCCGCCCCCTAACAGCCATCCAATTGCCAGGGAAGACTCAAGTAGGATCACAAACACCGCTGCGCGGGAGCGCGCGGGAGCGTCCCGGGAGAAGCCCGGGACAAGGGCGGGACCGTCCAAGGCCGTCATCGGCCGGAGTAGGCCGGGCTGGGCCCACTCTCTTGGTTTCCCATTTGTGCAGGTATTTACTGGACTTATTATTTTGTTGCACCCGCCCTGGGAGGCATAACTGACTGACCCTCCCGGAGCTTAATCATGCCCTCACCGACAAGGGAGAGTACCCCCCAGAAGCCGGGTGGAGTGAAAAGCGGGACTCTTGAAAACTATTTTGCACGGGCTGTGGGGGAGGTGGACAAAGAGGGAAATTTGTCAAGGTTAAGGGCGGAACGGAGACGATCAGTGGATAACTTGAAAAACACCCCCATGGGAGAACAATCTATTACATTAAGGGAGGAGTTAACTCGAATTGAGGATATTCCACTCCTGTTAAGGGAGGGTACGAACACCTCCCCAGCTGAAATTACGAGCACAGCTCTACCTATTAGTTCCAGTCCCGTTAGGGGGATTATGGATTTAACCTCACAACCGCCCACAGCACACAAAGATAGGCATCCCAAATTGAAAGTAGTCACCACACAAGCAATCCCGGGACCACCCCCAAAAAAACGCAGGAGAAGGGCAAAGGGAGTGCAGGGTGGTAGTAAACCCAAGACTCTACACCTAGACTTTGGCAAATCTCAAAAACATTCTGTATCCACAGTAAAACCACTGGCAGTGTCACACCCTAAATCTAATGTGCAGGAAGTTATAGTTCCCGCCTTGAGCACAGATGCAGGAACTAGTAGTGTTAATGTCCCCCTCTCTGTTGTGCCGCTGGGAAACTTGGAATTTCTCTTAAGGTCACTGTTACTCCCGATCAGTGAAAGCGTAAAAAAAATCGAGATCAGACTAACCATACTGGAGGCCACATTGGGAAGTCTGAAAACTCGCGGTGGTCGACAGGAAAGCGATTTAGCACCCATCACCACCCCTGTTGCTTCGCAAGGGTCAAAACCCAGGGTAGATAACCCAGCGCCAGTTCCATCTCAGGCTGTAAATGGGGTAGTCCCCCAAAAATCCCTAAAACCAAATCCTGTAGCTACCAATTCACTTCACACTAACACGCTTAACCCCCCCCTTGTATCAGTACCTCAGGCACATACGATAGACAATAACACTCCGGACCATCAAAAAATGCCCCCTGCAAGACCCCGTCGCCCTAACCTACCCCCCGAGACTAATGATCTTACAGTAGTTATGGCAGGGGTCCCGCCACTTGATGAAGGAGAAGTAGAGGATTTTTGTGCCCTAAAAACTAGGGTTATTAAGTGGCTAAATAAAAATAGACCCCTCCCGAGACACCTTAACAATGAGATTATAATGGTAAGAAGGGTTCCATGGGTGGGGAGAACCCGGAAATCCATCACAGGGGACTGTGTTCTGGTGAGTTTCAGGGACAGGGGTACGGTGTCGCATATATGCCAAGGGGAAAATATATCAAGGGAATCTACCATCCATACCCTCCGTGTGTCTTTCTTCTTCCCTATTACCCCAGGCCCACACCACCCGCCCCCAAATCATGATAGATGGGAGAGAGTCAGAAGTAGTGGGCGTCACCAGGCTTCTCATCCCTGGCCACTTTTGGGTAGACCGGCACCTTTTCTCCCAATTTATAATCGGTTTAATTGTCTAAACGGCCTAGAGGGGGTGGATTGACAAACAGATAAGGCCTCTAAGGTGATCACAGAAAAGGGCGCCCAAGCAGAAACACTAGAGGGGCAAAGACATTCGGCCCTGCAAACCCAAATAGATAGGGCGGAGGATCCTATGCTTGCAGTTAATAAACAACCAACATATACTCAGACACCGCCTTTAGCTTCCTTAGGGGAGGTGGAACTCACTCCATGTCGGTTCCTTAGCTGGAACGTGGCGGGCACTAGAGCTAAAAGATCAGACCCCACATGGATAGACTTCATAGCCAGTAACCACGTAATTGCCCTCCAAGAAACATGGGACACCTCACCAACTTTCTGGTTGGATGGGTTCACAAGTTTTACTATACCTGCAACCCCAAGTAGTGCAGGAAGAGCTAAGGGTGGACTAGTTCTCCTCTTCTCACTTAAACTGGCAGGGACGTTTAAACAACTAGAGTCTGGTTCCCCAAACATTTTAATGGTGGAGTGGATTATCTCACCAGGGCGGGTCCTAGTGGTCTCAAATTTCTATAATTCCTGGGTTAGACAAACAGACACAGCCCATGTGGATCACTTGGAAAATGTTCTTAACGATTACAGTCAAAAATCTTGCACTAATTTCGATCTCATAATTTTAGGTGATTTTAACATTCAAAAATGTGTTTTAAAATGTAACTTAGGCAACCTGGAGGGTCAGACTGAAAATGCCAATCTGCACTTTGCTCACACCAAAGCGGGGGAGGCGCTTGAATTTTTCCTTGCTAGCCTTAATATGTTTGAACCCCTCAGCACTGGTAGTGACGAATCTTTGCCCACTTATAAAGGGTCTGAAAGTGGGTCTGTGATAGATTTTATTTTTGTTTCTCAGGGTTTAACCTCTAAGATGGGGATATATGAGGTAACTGCCTCCCCACATAGTGACCACAATCCAGTCTCTGCACAGGTTCACTGGAGTGACTTATGGAGCAAACACCTGGGTTCTCCTAGGGCTTGCACATCGACGGTGCCCAGTGACCAGGGCAGACGGCTTAAGTGGGGTAAGGTGGTCCAGGAAACTTTCATGGCTTCTCTGTGCCCAAAGATAGAGGAACCCATGTGTATTTGTCTAGACCAAAATGCCACTAGCAAAGAGACTGTTTTAGCTTTTAACTCTATTTGCTCACAAATAGCTAAAGAACTCACAGTTCCCAAATCCAATTTGCCACCCAAGCCTCATAAATGGTTCGACAGAAATTGTTCTAAAGCCCATAAAGACCTGAAAAATGCACTTAAAGCAAAGCCGAGGGATAAAACCTTAATCTCTAAATTAAGACGGGAGTATAAATTGGCTATCAAAAATAGGAAAAACACAATTAAAAAAAATGCCTGGAATGACTTGCTTGACGTGGATATACTACGTAATAGTAAGAGATTCTGGGACATTATAAATAACCAATTCTTCTCTGGGGAGATTAACACATTCTCGGACTGCATTATCAGTGATGAGAAATGGGTTGATCATTTTAAAAACATATATGGCGGTAATGACTCGGTGAACGGAAATGATATAGGACTGACCAGTGGGCTTGCGGCAGTAGAATTCTGCGAGGAGGAGGTATATAAAGCTATAATGGACTCCACGAAGAATAAGGCTCCGGGACCAGATGGAGTCCCGGTAGACTTTTTTATATACGCCCCAACCACCTGGTCTAAAGTCCTCACAAATGTTTTTAGGGCAATAAATGATGGATGTTTTCCAGAAACTTGGAATACATCTGTCATAGTACCCATTTTTAAAAAAGGAGATAGGGAGAATCCGGGATGCTACCGCCCAAATTCTTTAATAGATTCTGCCTTTAAGATCCTGGGCAGAGTACTATTGACTAAATTGAGAGCAAACCTGGAGCTCTGTGGGGGCCTCGCAGGGATTCAATATGGCTTTAGGGAAAAACGGGGAACCTTTAGAGCAATGCTCAAATTTACATCTCCTAATATCTAAGTACACGGTGGCCGGGGAGGGCTCACTATATTTAGCCTTTATGGACCTCTCCTCGGCCTTCGACTTGGTTAATAGGGCCAAGCTCTGGGTTACACTCCGTGAGCTTGGTATCGAGGCTTCCTTGGTGGCCCTCATAGCAAGTTTGCACCAAGGACTTACTGCGAAGGTCCGGGTAACCAGGGAAGGGCGATGTTCTGACAGCTTTAGGTCAAATAAGGGTGTCCGACAAGGCTGCATTTTGGCCCCACTTTTATTCACCATTTATATTAATGATCTAGGAAAGTCCTTGTTAGCAGGCAACGCTGATGTCCCGCGGGTAGGTGGGAAGCAGATTCCGGCTCTCCTATATGCGGATGATGCTGTTCTCATCGCCCGCACGGGCATTGGTCTACAGACCCTTTTGGAGCTTTTTGGTTCCTTTATGGCTAAATTAGATTTAAAAATCAATGTGACCAAATCGCACACAATGATCGTGGGTCCGCAGAAAAATAAATCACACACAAAAACCTTTTTCTGTAAAGGCGAGGTTCTCTCCAGGGTCCCTGTTTTTCCATACTTAGGGGTCCTGTTTGATGAGAAGGGCTCCTGGGTCCCGCAAATTAAGGCCAAGCATATTTCTTTAGCCCGGTCCACAGCAGCCCTGATGGATTTCACTAAAAGACTAGGGGCTAAACCAATGGAAGCTGTGTTAAAAGTTTACAAAAGTAAATGCATTTCTATAGCCTCATATGGTGCAGCATTGAGGGGCTATACCAACCTGGACAGTATGCAGAGGGTAGAGAATAAGATTATTAGAAGAATCTTGTCGGTTCCAAACTCCACACCTACTTACTCCATACATGAAGAAGTTGGCCTACCCTATATTATAGATGGATTGAAATTGGCCCCTTTACTTTTTTGGGCCAATACCTGGTTAAATACTGAGCTGTCTTTAAACCATACAATTCTTAAAGACGTGACTGCAAGGGAGGGGGCAATGAACATACCCTGGTTGAGATACATAAAGTCATCATTCACTGCCCTCGGGAGACCTGACCTATATACAACACCGTCAATAATTAGGAAAGCAGATATTGCATGGATTAAGAAGGAATTCCAGGGGAGGACACGCTTAGAGAGAGAGGAGTCTGAAGTTAACAAACCATTAGTAAGAGCACACTTGGTTTTGTCCTCTTCCCCCTCGATGGAACCATACCTGCAATATGTTTCTAAACCCTTGCACAGATTTTTGCTAACCAGATTTAGAATGAACCTGATCCACTATTCACTAGGCACCTTCCCTACGTGGGGTAAACCGGAGCATGCACCACCCTGTGAGTGTGACCAGTTTTCTAATCAGGACACTCTCCATTTTCTGTTTTTTTGTGCATTTCATAACACGGAGAGGAGAAAATATCTAATTCCCCTCCTGAAAATTCTTGGCTTTATACAAGTGAGACCAGCCTTGCTTTATCTTCAAAGATTACCGGATGCACACGTCACTTTTTGTGTAGCAAGTTTTCTAACAGCCGCATACAGAGGAAGAAACAAAAGAATCCCTAGAACTGTACTGTTTTAAAACTAAAAACCAATATATTAACTGTAACTTTATTTTATATATCATGGTGATTAATTAAGTGACTCTTTTACGGACATTGTGTAAAAACAAAATGAATTGTGGGTATTTTTGAAATGTTTTTAATGTATGTATTTCTCTTGTCTTTTATGATTTTAACAAAAATCGAATAAAGTGTATTTTGACTGACTGACTGACACACTCTGCATGCGGTCTTCTCAGCAGTGTCGTCTGGTATGATATCACACTGTGCATGCGGTCTCCTCAGCAGTGCCTTCTGGTATGAAACCATACTCTCTGGACTCGTGAGCAGTGTGATATCACACTCTGTATGGGGTCTTGTCAGCAGTGTTGTCTGGTATAATATCACACTGCTGTCTCGTTTGCTGTGTCGTCTGGTATAACATCACACTGTGCTTGCTGTCTCATCAGCACTGTGGTCTGGCATGTATCACACTCTGCATGCAGTCTCGTCAGCAGTGTCATCTGGTATGAAACAATACTCTGGTCTCGTCAGCAGTGTTGTCTCGTATGAAACCATACTCTGGTCTCGTCAGCAGTGTTGTCTCGTATGAAACCATACTCTGGTCTTGTCAGCAGTGTTGTCTGGTATGAAACCATACTCTGGTCTTGTCAGCAGTGTTGTCTGGTATGAAACCATACTCTGGTCTCATCAGCAGTGTTGTCTGGTATCCTACCACACTCTCCTGTCTCGTCAGCAGTGTCGTCTGGTATGAAACCATACTCTGGTCTCATCAGCAGTGTTGTCTGGTATCCTACCACACTCTCCTGTCTCGTCAGCAGTGTCGTCTGGTATTAAACCATACTCTGGTCTCGTCAGAAGTGTGCTCTTGTATAAAATCACACTCTGCATGCGGTCTCATCAGCAATGTCGTCTGGTATGAAATCATACTCTGTGGTCTTGTTAGCAGTGTCGTCTGGTATGAAATCAAACTCTGTGGTCTCATCTGCAGTGTCGTCTGGTAGGAAATCATACTCTGTGGTCTCGTCAGCAGTGTTGTGCGGTCTATCACTCTGCATGTGGCCTCGTCCCCAGTGGTGTTAGAAGTGCCACAGCCTTGATACCTGTAATGCTGCTTTGATAGCGTGATACAACCTAATGTTGCCTCTTTTAATTTCTGATATATGCAGTTCACAGTCATTTATATGTATTTCACAGTATATTTATTATATCTGTTTTTAATATACATATAGGAAGCAGTCCAATTGCAGCAAATACATAGCAAAGTGTTTCCCACTTGAATTGTGTAATGCTCATCAGTTTGATGGTGACTTTGCTAATATGCAGCTGAAAAGTGAACCGACTCGATTGCTTGTGCATGAAGATCCCTGTGAGATCTGCTTAAGTAGTATCTGTGTTTTCTTCTTTAGATGAGCGGATACCTAAACCTTCTGGCTAACACCATTGATAACTTCACTCACGGGATGGCTGTGGCTGGCAGCTTCTTGGTCAGCAGGAAGGTAAGTCATTGCACGTATATCAGAACCTTTTAGCTTCAGCCTTTTCAACCCCTGTTGTGTGTTTGGTTGAGGGATAAAACTTGAAAGTATTAAGGCATAGACTGTCTTATAGTAAGCGTAGCAAACAGCCATGGATTCTAAGCTGTAATGTATACAAGGTGTGACTTCGAACTCTTACGTGTAGATGAATTTAAAGTGAGAAGGTTGAACTGGAGAAATCTTTATTCCAATTCAAACTTTCTAGCCGAATTGTCCAGATGCTGGATCACTTGGCCCCCAATATTCACTATTCCTCAAGAGTAGGAGTGACCCAAGTAGAACAGTTATCCTCCTCTCAGGATTAGACATGTCGGAGAGCTACAGTTACCAGGCTGTACCACAGGTGTGTTGAGCCAGAAATGGGGTGCCGAAACTGGCTAAGGGGGCAGGACACAGGACAGGGAATAAGGGAGGTTTGGTGCGGCAGCATGCCTCTAGATGCTCCCATCTCCCCTCCACCAAAAGAATTTTAGCTCCTGCGGACTTGTTGTTCAGAAGTATTTTGCCCATCCTGCCATACACAGCAGTTATCTGTATGCCTGTTGAGACCCTAGCCCCTGCTGCTTGCCTGCTGTCAGTGTGGGTTGCCTGCAGCATGCTGGCTGGGAGTATGGGGCCCACAGCATGCTTGCTGGGATCGTGGGGTACAGACGAGTCTTTCACAATAATGAGGGGCTCCAGGGATACTGTGCATCAGTATAGACCCTCAGTGCATACCTGAAGCATTACACCTGTCGAATGCTGTTTGAACTACACGACCACTGAAAGCTCTGTAAAAGTTAAGGATTACAGCAGGCCATCTGAAGGTGCAGGCCGTCAGTATGCTGTTTGTATTTGTGAATCTCACAGTATTCTCACAGTACTCCGTGCCAGTGTGGGGCGCTGGTCTGGGAGTCTGTGTTTGCAGTAAATATTTGGTGTCATGTGCCGTAGGTGAGCAGTGAAGCAGGGTATCAAAAAGCGGATGTTGATTTCTCAAGATTCATTTTCTTTCCTGTCAGGTCGCATGAAAAGTAGACATATAGTTTGATCCCTCTGCCTCAAGACCGAAAATGCTTTGCAGTGATCGGATAGCTCATTAGGGCCACCAGCGCTGGCCACTTGGCTTAAGAAGTGGTGTGATCAATGTTCAGGCGCCTCCTACCCGCGTTCCGTTCACCCCCTCGGTAGAGATGCGCCATGCTGTCAGCCTTGCTGCAGCATGCCTACTAGTAACGTCAATGCTTTGCTTCTCTCCACAGGTGGGTGTGCTGACCACGCTGGCTATTCTCCTGCATGAGATCCCCCATGAGGTGAGCAGAGGACACTGCCCGTCTCCAGAGAGCATCTCTGTTCCCAGGCACCGGCAGCAGTGTTTGTGTGGGTCGTTTGTTGTGGTGTTCGGTCTGAGAGGGTGAAGTACTGAAAATATTTTATGGGCTGGTTTGGGATTGTGAAGGGGGGTGGAGGAAGGGAATGGATCTGTCTGTGTGGAAGGACAGGGAGAGTGATTCCGTTTGAGATTGTAGAGGTGTGTGTATTAGGAGGGGAGAATTATAATTGTGTGCACGTGCACATGCTAGTGATGTGTTGTGTGTGTCTGTGAGGCGATGAGCTCTGATGTGTTGTGTACGTCTGTGAGGTGATGATTCAAGAACAGATGACCTCTGATTTGTTGTGTGTGTCTGTGAGGTGATGAGCTCTGATGTGTTGTGTAAGTCTGTAAGGTGATGATTCAAGAACAGATGACCTCTGATTTGTTGTGTGTGTCTGTGAGGTGATGAGCTCTGATGTGTTGTGTACGTCTGTGAGGTGATGATCCAAAAACAGATGAGCTCTGATGTGTTGTGTATGTCTGTGAGGCGATGAGCTCTGATGTGTTGTGTGTGTCTGTGAGGTGATGATCCAAGAACAGATGAGCTCTGCAGGGTGGTGAGGTAGGTGGGAGACATATGGTAACCCAATGTGGCACCGCTCCAAACCGCACCAGTCTAGAAGTTTGTAAAGGGATACTCTTCAAAATGAAATTGCTGATTGAAAGTCTTACCTCTCTTACCTTCTTTGGGAAAGTATCTGATTGGCAATGGGGAAACGCCATGTAAGACCCCAAAAGTATTTTTGCTCTAAATATATTGATGGACAAGTTACTGGTACCAGAGAGAAGAAAGAGTAGCAATGCATTTAGAAATCTCTCACAATAAGAGCAAATCAAAATAATGCAACAAAAACCTATCGAGCAGAACTAGAATAGACTTCTCCCAAAAAAACATAACTCAAGATAATACACACATTCAGGACTGAAATAGGGTGGCTGACAATATGCTGAAACCTCAAGTGTTGAAATGCAATGAATGCTTAAAAGCAGGTCCTTATTGTGGTGTCCTGTGTGGATTTGCTGTCACCCAGCCTGGAAAGATTCCCCTCAACCGGTGAGTTCTCTCTATTGAAAAGAATGGTACTTCTTGTTTTGTTTTAGTGGATAGGTTTGGTTCTCAAACAACTAGAAGCCCTTGTAGTCCGGCTTCATAAGAGTCGGTCCCGAACCGAAAAATCTTTGTGTGTACAACACGTGGGCCTTTAGAGAACTGACTTGGTGAAGATCCGAAGAAGTGACGCTGTGGGAATACAAGTGGTCGCAGGAGTAATCTGTGTTATGGCCATGAGAGAGCTGACAGTGTGACCCCCTGATGATGGTTTACGCTCACCCTGGGGGAGCCAGCCCTTTAGTTGTGTGTTCTGACCTGACATGGGCATAAGAGGCAGCGCTACCAGACAGGATTCAAGCAACAAACCCGCTAATGAAAATACAGCTTCTGTTGGGTCAGAAAAGATCCCGTAGATGGCTCTGGAGAGCGCATGCCCCTCCCTCGAGTTCATTGGAGGAAGTTCTGTTCGTTTTTAAATATCTTGTTTCTTTTCTTTTCACTTTTGCCTCCAGATATGACTATCATGTGTGGGTGTAAAGGGATTCTCTTATCATGGTTGGTGGGGCTTTGCTGAATGGACTGGCCCACCGTGTGCACCCTCCTTTTAACTGAGCAGGGCTACTATCTGCTGCAGACTGGAGTGCTGCCTGCCACAAGATTATACTGGTAGTTCAGGCCTTTTACCCGTCTTCAGCCAGAGAGAGTTGCCTTCAGGTCTCCAGTGTGTTTTTCAAATTGGCCTGTATAGGAAAGTACCCATTTTTGGAAGGTTACCTCCCCTTTTTTCCCAACATCTGATGCAACCTGACTTGATGTGCCCTGGGTCCCTCTCAATCAGGTTCCCAGGGCCTGAGTTCTTTCCCAAACCTGTACCTTTGCACCCCCAATTGTCAACTTTCTGCCACAGGTAAGCCCCTTGTAAACGTTACTATGGGTACCAAGTGCACGGTTACCAGGGAAGGCCTTTAAGGGCTGCAGCACCTATTGTGCCACCCTTAGAGGTCCTGTACCCTAACACTCACACACTGCCATGCAGGCTGCGTGTTTTGATGCAGAGGAAAGAGAAGGTTCGACATGGCACACATCCCTGTGTGCCATGCCTACAACCCACTGCCTGAGGCCTAGGTAAGTCACCCCTCTAGCAGATTGCACTAGCCCTCAGATGAGGGTACAGCGGCATGACTGGTGCCGCGATACCTCGCTGAGTATCTTTATAAGGATATGTCAACCATAGGCACTCTGCAGGAAGTATAGGGAAAGTAGATAGAATGCATATCACGCTCCGTGCTCAAGGACAAGGGCTGGTTACCATACAACCCAATTAGGCCCCTTAACAGAAGGGCACTTAATAAACAATGGATAGTCCAAGCACTCAACTGGTAAAAATGTGTCCATGTCCAAACAAGGTAGATGGTAGTAAGTCCACTTTTAATCCATGTATGAGTCAATGGGTTACAATCCCAACAGCTCTTCACATCTGGTGACATTTGCGTACAATCTATGAAAGCTTCCAACATTAACGGTGTTATGTATTCATCATAAAGAGATCAGCCAACACGTGTTTCGTCATTGGGTAGGTAATACCATGACTTCATCAGGGCTGAAAACCAAAAGATAAAATGAGTCAAAACTCAGTAGAAACAGATTTGAGAGAGACACAAGCCTTCACCCACCAAAGTTGTCCAACATCCAAATTTCAGTGATGAATCTAAGAATTTAAATAGAAATGTGTATACAAAGTGCACTGCGTGGCAGTGATGAGCAGGAAAACCGAAAAAGTGATGAAAGAAAAAGGAGAGCACGAGAACCGAAAACAAACCACATTCAAATAATGTGATAAATTCACACCTCCCCCGTAGTAATATACTCGCAAATACCTGAACTAAGACGTCGCAACAAATAGATGAGAAAAAGCCACTAAACAGTGTAGAAAAACCAGTATGAGAACGTAGAGTGAAGCCTAAATGAGAAGGAAATATGAAGGTTAACATTGTTGTTACCTCCAAAAAGGCATCCAAAAGTAAACCTAACTTGTTAAAAGGTACGTTATAACTCCATAAACCCACACTGATGGCAGTGTGGGTTTATTTTACCATGTGCCCCCTAAAAACCTACCAACCCTGGTGTGGTCTCTGACCAGCTCTATACAGCCATCCGCCACCAGACATGTTTCTGGACCCCTGGATAGAGAGCCTCTGCTTTCTGGGACCAGAAATAATTCATAACCTGAGCAGAATGTCGCACCTTCTCCTCCAGGATAGGCCAGTGCTCGAAGAGGGGATCTTCAAAGACCTGCTGCCTTTTTAATGCGACCCCCAGCCTCTGCTGCCAGCAGCAGATGGGCGCCCCTGGTTTACACCCCCACTTTGGGTGGGAATACCGGCTGGAAAAATTAAAAAGAGTCAGTGTGCCCACCTCTGCCAACCCTTTCCTGAAGATGGGGCAGGCGAGGTGAAGCACAACTTTCATTCCCCACCATCTTGAAAATGGGGAGACCCCTCCAGTCAGGGCTAGGGCTATGCCTCCCTCCCACTGGAGGGTGACATCATAGAGTGTGTAGTCACCCCAGGTAAGGTGCCCATTGGCCATACCTACTACTCCACTAATACGCCTACTAAATTTAGTATTTAGGTGGCTCCCCAAACCCATAAACTAGTTCTCCAGTATTAGGGGTGTCTTTCATAGATTCACATGCTTGAATATTCCTCGTCGTCGAAGTGGGAGTCCCACGGTACCTAAAAATAGGAATAAATGCAAAAAATATATGTATGTGAGAACATAACATAAGAAAAAACTAAAAGTAAATACATAACTGAAACCTCTAAAACAATTCCTCGATAGGAATGCATGAGAGAGAGAGAAAACACTTGTAACATATCACTGTCATTATGTTAGTCCAAACTACAGCCAATCAGGCGCCAGCACCCTCTAGAACCTTCTCCTCAGAAGCTAAAGCCCTCAGATTTTCTACCGCACGTCGTGTGAAGGGAGTCTACCTGAGCTCTGCTCAGTTTTTTCCTCAACTGCTTCTTGTTTCCTGAACTTTCATCATGTCAAGTAAGAAGTCTTTATTTCGACCTTGCTCTTCTTGTGGGAAGTTGCGTCTTTTTAAAGAGGACCCCCACAAGAAATGTATTTATTGTCTCTACCCTGAGCATGAAGTTGGCAGCTGCAAGTTTTGTAGAACCTTTTCTAACAAGAATCTAAAGGACAGAGAAGGCCGTCTCCTCCTTTGGCTCTAACGTCTTAAAGACAAGGATTCAGCTCTCTGATGCTGAGAGTTTTCATTCTGGACCCTCCTCTGCAGCCTCTAAGCGTAGTAGTGTGCAGGATATGCCTTCTCCTTTTCTAAAAAAGAAGAAGCTGGCCCTGCCTTTGGCCTCTGTGGTGTCCCCACCAGCTCCTACTACTGCTGCGCCAACGAGACCTGGCTCTCAGGCGTCTTCTGCTGCCTCACAGCGTGTTTCCACACCCAAACATGCTTCGTCGGCGGCGGGAGCGTCTACGAGCGTTCCGACGACCAGATCTGCAGTGTCTACATCGTCGACGACGCTGAGGACGACGTCAGCTTTTATCTCGTCGTCGACCTCTACGTCGACGAGAGTTTCATTGGCCTTTCAGACTGTCTCGTCGACGATTCCGATCACCTCGTCGACGAAGAAACCAGCATCGTCGACGAAAGCCATCAAAAAGTCTTCGTCGTCGACGAAGACTCCGTCGACTAAAGCCTCGTCGGCGGCAGCTTTGCCATCTAGAATACGTCCGTCGACGACGGCTCCGTCGACGACTGCTTCGTCGACGAGCCTACCGTCGACGATGGATTCATCAAAGTCATTTTCATCGACGGCCATTTCAGCATCGTCAACGATAACGTCGACGGCACCGTCGACGATGGCACCATCTTCCTTTGCCTCGTTGCCTCTAGTGCCTTTACCTTCTTCAGTTTCTGCATCTGTCGGCACCGATCTTTCACACTCTAGCCGTCAAACGCCATGCCACCAGTTGGCTGCTCCTGATCCGCAGCCTCCTTCACCTATGTTTGCCACTACCTCTGAGCCCGACTCGGACTCTGGTAATGATGTGAATGACACTTTCGGGGCGGCCCACAGTCCGTCTGATCTAATCATCAATTGTCAAGATTCCGGCAGTGACGACGAAGGCGGCGACCAGGAGTCTCATGCTGAGGAACAGTTCATCCAAGTTCCAATGGCTACTTTGCCTTTGTCTTTGATTTAAAATCTCCATCATATGCTGGACGACTACAATCGGCGTTTTCCACCAACGCCACAAGGCACTCCTAGACCATCACCTGCTGCGACTGCGACAGCTCCGCCATCTGTTCCGCCAACTTTGCCACCGACGCCTTCACCCCAGGTTCAAACGTCGGTCAAGATTTACACAACTGTGTATCCACAGGATGCGGATGTTGAGGCGATTCCAGAACGGGAGGACAGAGAGGTCCACGATGATACGGAAAATGATGATGCCTCAACCGGCATGGCAGAGTGGGACGACTACCAAATGCAGACGCCCTGCCCTCCGCCAGGAGAATCTGGGGATTCCCCTCCAGTAGATATTGCCAGTTTTCATCTGTTGATGGGTAGAGCGGCTCAGCACTTAAAATTACCAAGGACACAGAGAGAGGAGGACTGTTTCCTCTACGATTTCAAGAATCAGCCTTTCAAACAAGTCCACACGATTCCAATAATCGATTTTATATGGAAGGAGGGAGTTAAACTCATGCAGGCTCCGAATTCGTTACCTGCCCAAGTGCTGCGCCTTGAGAAGAAATATAAGGCCCCAACTAGTTCACCAGCATGCCTGGTCTCTCACCCTAAGCCGGATTCGGTTGTAACTCAGACAGCACAGCGTCGGGCCCGTAATCCAGCGTCTCCAATCACCGCACCTCCAGATAGAGAAGGTCGGCGCCTAGACGCCATGGGACGAAAATTCTCCACCATGGCTTCCACTACAGTACGGGCGGCGAATGCCTTAGCCATCTTGGGCCGCTACGACCGGCAGATGTGGTCGGACAAATCTGCCCTAGTCGACCTCATCCCTGACGCTTCCAAAGCGGACGCTCTGCAAATCCTCCAGGACGGACAAAGAGCATCTGAAGAGATGATTGACTGCGCAGTCGATACTGCGGGCACTGGTTTCCGCCAGCTTGCTAGTGCGTCTGCCTTACGACGCCAGGGTTGGTTGAAGGCCACCTCCTTCCAGCAGGAAGTTCAATCCAGGATCCTTGATATGCCATATGATGGTGAATCGCTGTTTGGGTCACACACAGACGAAGCTCTAGAGTCCATTAAGAAAGACACTGATACGGATCAATCGCTAGGCACTTTGCAATTTCGGAAGCAGCCATTTCTTCCACTTTTCGAGGAGGACAATCTCAATATCGCTCCTACAATCAGAGCAACCAACGTTACTCTTCCAAACCGCAGCAATCAAATCGACAACAGTCCTCAAAGCCCTATAGGGGAAAGTCATCCAATCGGGGATCCACTCCCAACCGCCAATGACTTTTGTCATCCCCAAAGTGTTGGAGGTCGGATCTCTCTGTTTTATTCTCAGTAGTCTTCCATCACCTCGGACCGCTGGGTTTTGGACATTGTGCTGAAAGGTCATACCTTGGAGTTCGTCAAGATTCCTCCTCATACTCTACCGTCTGGCCCGCCTCCTCCCCATCTCAAGGAGCTTTACCATCAAGTCCGTCTTGTTCAGAAAGGTGCAGTCGAAGTGATTCCAGTGTCTCGCAGAGGAGAGGGGTTTTACTCTCGTTTCTTCCTCATACTCAAGAACACGGGAGATTGGCAACCAATTTTGTATTTGAGGGCTCTCAACAGTTACCTGAAGAGCCAATCTTTCCGCATGCTGACACTACTGGAGATCCTGCGTCTTCTGGCCAGCGGGGATTTCATGACCACCATAGACCTTCAGGACGCATACTTTCATGTCCCAATTCTCCAACAGCATCGAAAGTACCTACGCTTCAGGGTGGGGCAGACACATTATCAGTTCAAGGTGTTGCCTTTCGGACTCCGCTCCACCCCTCGTGTGTTCACAAAGGTGTTGGCTCCTGTGGTGGCTCACCTACGCCTCCGAGGCGTCCAAATTTTTCCATACTTGGACGATTGCCTCCTCAAGTCTCAATCACGCCATCAACTGAGCCAAGACACTCGTCTTTGTCAAAATGTGCTTCAATCCCTCGGCTTGGCCATCAATGTCGACTAGTCACAGTCCCCCTGGTCTAACCAGACCCCACCAGTTCATCCGGTATGATCTCAAGGAACTCCTTGCCCTGAACTCTAACCAAAGATGCTCTGATGCCACTGGCATCCTGGGTCACTCGCCACTCCATTGTGATCGATGCCATTTCTCCACAAGCATGCCCGCTCGATTGTGGGGTAATTGTACCACAACTACTACCCCGCTCCTGACGATACTACAGCTCAACGTCAGATCCTTCTCTAAACACCACCTCGAGGTAAATTCACTCCTACAGGAGGAAAACCCTGACGCCCTGTTTTTGTGCGAAACATGGCTACGAGATGGCATAACTACCATCCCTAACCTGACGCTCCCAGACGAGTTTCACATGGTCACCATAAACCGTGAAACCCGGGGCGGCGGCATCGCAGTTATCTATAAAAAGCACCTCACCTGCACTTTCATCAAAGAACCTCTCCCAGACTGCGAATGCGCTCAATTTAAAATCAGCATCAGTCCTCAATCTACGCTATCCGGCCTTTACATATATCGCCCACCAGGCCAGGCCTCAAGGTTCATTGACGCCCTCCTTGAAACTTCCACGGCGCTTATTACCAAATCCGCCAATTTCACCATACTAGGTGATCTTAATCTGCATTTTGATTTAACTAATGACCATACAATTTCTAACCTTCTTGCAGACCTTTCGGCACTACAACTTAACTCTCTAGTCCATGCCCCTACCCACATAGCAGGCCATACCCTAGATCCGATCTTCACTAACATCCAAGAGGCAGTCACGGAGACCCCCTCCCCAATGGGATGGTCGGACCACTACCTCGTTAAACTTATGGTTCCTGCACCTCATCGGCAGTATAAAACTGAATCCAACCAACGCCTTAGAAGACCTTGGCACAAGCTCTCCACTCCCGCTCTACATAAAACCTTAGGTAACTTCCACTGCGATACTAATCAGGAGATAGAAGCGACCTACACCTCCTTCACTACCTGGATTACCAATGGCCTCGACACTCTCATCCCAGTTAAACTGACTAAAGGACGCAATACGCCCTCTAATCCATGGTATGATGATACCCTCAAAGCGCTTCGTAAGGATTGTAAAAAAGCCGAGCGCCAATGGAGAAAAAACTTTGACAACCAGGATAAAGCAAACTATTTATCCAAACTCAAAAGCTACCATAAAGCCATCAGATCCTCCCGCGCTTCTTTTTATGCTAACAAAATTAGCTCCAACCCGAACCCATCTAAAGTAATTTTTAGGCTAGTCAAAGAACTCCAAAACCCTAGGGCGCCATCTCCAAAAATCTCATCCAACGAACAATGTGAGCAGCTTGCCACATACTTCGTTGAAAAAGTTCAAAAAATATATGCAACCTTTCTGCAGAACCCTCCTCACCCCAGAGAGCCTACAACCACAGTCCCCACCCGTATCCCTCTCACCCAAATTCCTGCCATCACTGCCGCTGAACTGACCAAACTATGCAGGAAGGTGAAGTCTGGGCCCCCAGCTGATCCGATGAGCCCCTCTCACTTCCTGGACTCATTGGATCTTTTTCTACCTCCCATGATGGATATCCTCAATCTCTCCTTTACCTCTGGATCCGTACCTATCGCTTGGAAACAAGCGTGGGTATCACCAATAATTAAGAAACCCTCCCTTGACCCTTCCAAACCGGAAAACTACCGACCAATATCCCTTCTACCCTGGATATCCAAGATAGCAGAGGCCCATGTCAACGGCACTCTCTCGAAACATGTGAACCATCACGGAATTCTGGATCCATCCCAAAATGGCTTTCGAGCGGGCCATAGTACTGAGTCTGCCTTACTGGCCACCACCGGACGATCCTAGACTCCGGGCAAAAGTGCTGCGCTGATTCTCTTAGATCTCAGCGCAGCCTTTGACACGGTATCCCATGACTTCCTTCTGGAACGTCTGGAGATGGCCGGTGTAACTGGCCTCGCTCTTTCATGGTTCCAATCCTTTCTTAAGGACAGATCCTTTAAGGTGTCAGCCCCCCCATTTCTCTCTAAATCTCACCCCATAGCCCAAGGAGTCCCCCAGGGTTCAGCGTTGAGCCCCTCCCTCTTTAACTTATATGTCCAGCCACTTGCGGATGTGGCCAAAGAGTGGGGACTCACGCTGGTCTCCTACGCCGACGACACCCAGTTGGTCGTCACCCTCTCGGAAAGCCCGTCCACCGCGGCATCCAAGTTTAGAGAGGGCATGGCATCAGTGGCACAATGGATGACGGACAACTACCTCCAACTTAATGCCGGGAAAACCGAGGTGCTCCTCCTTGGCCGTAACACCTGCCTATGGAACGAGCACGGGTGGCCGTCATCCCTTGGCACCACTCCATCCCCTAAAAACTGTGTAAAAAATCTGGGAGTCTGGATGGATGCCAATCTCAGCTTCCAGTCACCAAAAAGGTGGCAGCCACCTGCATAGGGCTCCTAAGGAACCTCCGGCCTAATCTTGGACTCTTTGACTCTAAAGCTCGCCAGCTCATTATCCAGGCAACCATCTTGTCCCGCCTGGACTATGCCAACATCCTCCTACTGGGAGCAAACAAAGCGGAAACGGCTAGGTTCCAACGTATCCAGAATACGGCGGCCAGATTACTGGTCGGTCTCCCACGCAGATGCTCAGCCAGAGCTACCATCCGCAAATTACACTGGCTGCCCGTGGAGCACAGAGTGAAATTCAAAGCTCTTATCACGATCTTTAAGATCGTCAAGCAGGGAAACCCCCCTCTGTTGCGAAATCTGGCCCGACCATACGTCCCCGGCCGCGACCTTCGCTCCTCTAATCAACTCCTCCTGACAGTCCCCAGAATCAGACTTAGTCGCACTGGTGGCCGCTCCTTTAGCGTCCTGGGGCCCAAGCTATGGAACGATCTCCCCCTAAGCATCCGCTCCATAGATTGTCTCCCGGCCTTTCGCAAAGCCATCAAGACCCACCTCTTCCCCACTCTCTAGGGCCCTCATCCTCCCCTCCCCGTTCTGTAAGAGTTAGTGTGTCTCTTAGCGCCGGGACACCCCATTGCTGGGGTAGCTGTTGCGCTCTACCAAACCTAGAAATTAGAAATTAGTTTGCACCAGCGCAAACCAGGAATTTCTTGGGAGCGATCTTAGACACAATGCTTTCAACGGCGTTCGTTTCACACGAACGACAACAGAAAATCCTCCGCCTGGTGTCTCTCATTCGATCAAGGCAGTCCGATTCTGTCCAGACATTAAAGTCATTTCTGGGGATGGCATCATCTTGTATTGCACTGATCCCACATTGCAGACTGCGGACCCGTCCCATTCAAGAGGAACTGGACGTACAGTGGCGTCAGGTCTCCGGATCTTTCAACGACCTGGTGGCCGTTACAGCTTGCATGAGAAAGGGTCTGTGCTGGTGGGCACAGCCGACCAACCTGGCGACTGGAACATCCTTCCTCGTCAACGCGCCAGATCTCACGCTCACAACGGACGCCTCTCTGGACGGCTGGGGTGCTCATCTTCAAGGCCTTTTCATCAAGGGCAAATGGTCTCCACCCCAACGCTCTTGGCATATCAACAGGCTGGAGTTGATGGCGATCTTTCTGGCACTCAAGTCGTTTCTTCCTGTCATTCAAGGGGAGTCCGTGCTTATTCAAACGGACAATACAACCAGCATGCACTATGTGAAAAAAAAACAGGGAAGGACCAAGTCTCAACGTTTGTCTCGAGTGGCTCAGTCCATTTGGGATTGGGCTCTCCGTCATCAGATAACCTTGACGGCGGTGCATCTGCCGGGCGTTTCAAACATCCTGGCAGACTCCCTCAGCAGGTCCACATCGTCGACACACGAATGGAAGCTGCCTCAACCGACTCAGGATCTTGTGTTTCACCGATGGGGTCGCCCATCTCTAGACCTCTTTGCGACACCAGAGAATCGGAAATGCCCGTCCTATGCAATTTGGCATCCCCACCCCGGATCGTGCGGGAATGCCCTTTTGATCGATTGGTGCGATCTATTCTCTTACGCCTTTCCGCCGATCCCGTTAGTGCCACGGGTGCTGTGGAAGATGTGGAGGCAGCCCTCCACATTCTATTGATCGCCCTTCGATGCCCCAGACAGGCGTGTTTCTCGGAGTTGCTCCTTCTGTCCCAGTCCGAGCCCATTCTTCTCCATCCTCGTCCAGACCTCATGACGATGGACAGGGGCCAGGTTTGCCATCCGGATCCATCCACTCTAAAATTGTCGGCATGGAACCTGAGCACCTTGAGTTCGCAAACTTAAATATCTCGCAAGACTGCAGAGAGATCCTCGCTCATGCTAGGGCTCAGTCTACCATCAAAACTTACAAACTAAAGTGGAAGAGATTTTGTCATTGGTGCATGGCAGCAAATGTCCATCCAATCCATTCTACTCCGGAGTAGCTTCTTCCGTTCTTTTTGAGTCTAGCTCAATCTGGACTCTCGCATGCTACCTTGAGAGTTTTCCTAGCTGCAATCTCTCGCTTCTGGCAAGATGGCTCTTCCAGAATTATCCGCCAGTTTTTCAAAGGGCTTTTCCGGAAGTTCCCACCTATTCGGCGCCCTCCTCCACCGTGGCATCTCAATGTTGTTCTGTCGCAACTTATGAAATCACCATTTGAGCCCATCCATAGGGCGGACATTAGGTTCCTCACCTGGAAGGTTGTTCTTCTTCTTGCTCTGACCTCATCTCGTCGTGTGAGTGACCTCCACGCCTTTTCTATCAAACCTCCTTATCTTCAATTCACACCTGACAGCGTGGTTCTTCGCACCAACCCATCTTTCCTACCTAAGATGCCTACGGACTTCCATCTAAATGAACCTGAGTTCTTGAAAACGTTCTTTGCTGAGCCAGTCTCCGGCTGAGCAGCGATTGCATTCCTTGGACATCAAACGATGCCTTAAATTTTACATTAGCAGAACTGCCTCCTTCCGCAGGTCCGACCAACTGTTCATCGCTTATGGACGACTGCGTCAGGGGCATTCAGTTACCAAACCAAAGATTGCCTGTTGGATTTCTTCGGCCATTGCCTTCTGCCATCAACAGGCTGGCAAGCCTTTGCAGTCTTCGGTGGGGGCTCATTCTGCAAGGGGTATGTCTTCATCCACCGCCCTGTTTGCTGGTGTGCCGCTTCATCAGATCTGCCGTGCAGCGACATGGTCCAGCAGGCACACCTTCACCAAGCATTACTGCTTGGACGCCATCAATGAGGCGGATACCGCAGTGGGACAGGCAGTGCTTTGTCATCTTTTCAAATAAGGTAAGCCTCTGTTCCCTCCTCCTTTATATTTTTTCAATGATTGCTATTTAAGCTTCCATTACTGTATTACTACTGTCTTCGAGCTTTTCCATGCTGTGAGTAGCAATCTCATTGGAGGTTACTGCTCTCTGCTCTATTCAAGCATGTGAATCTATGAAAGACACCCCTAATACTGGAGAAGAACAATTGTTACTTACCTGTAAACAGGTGGTTCTCCAGTATTGGTGTCTTTCATAGATTCACATGCTTGAATATTCCCCGTCGTCCAAGTGGATCTATGAAAGACACCAATACTGGAGAACCACCTGTTTACAGGTAAGTAACAATTGTTCATCTGAGACGACCTAAGAAGACGACCCTGCATAGAAGAATGAAGACGACGACTGCCTTGGCCCCAGCCCTACCGGCCTGTCTCCAGCATCTGTGAACCTGCGACCTGTCTTGCAGCCAGCAACCTCTGATCCCCTGGGAGGACTCCTGGCTTAAAAAAAAAAAGACTCCAATCTTTCGTGGACAGTTGACATGTCCAAGAAGAAACAAGCTCCACACCTCTGGCCCTTGCTGGCTTTCGACTCCGAAGACTGGGATTGTAAATTAAATACATGCCTGATTAACCTTAATATTGTTTTCCCCATAGGGTAACATTGGACTTAGTTGAAAAATTTCTACGTGTCGCTTTTTCAAAGTGTTTTTAATTAAAAACGTACTTACCTTATGATAAAAAATAAAATAAAATACAAAGTATATTTTTCTAAAATTTATCTGCATCTGCTTTTTGAGTCGTGTGTCCATTATAGATCACTGTTGTGCCATAAATGTCTTACACTCGTCTGCGTTAAGCCTCAGGCTGCTCGCCCACACTACCACCAATAGAGGACTTAGGTTTTTAAATAGAGCCCTGTACACATTTGGGGACCCCTGGACTCTGTATATAATATTATCACTAGGTGGCAATACCGTGCACCGAGTCCGCTTCCTACAAGGGTACCTTGGAATTTCCATAGCAAGGTCCTGTCCACTCGTACGGGATCCCCTGGACTCTTAGCATGATAGATCTCATTTTGATATATCCTATTAAGAGCCAGACTCCGACAGTATGTAAGGCGGAAAGTGTAAGTAATGAGTCCAAAGCTTCAACTGTCATTTCCCTTTTGAAGAGGCGAGGTGATGGAATGAATGCAGGAGAATTACAGTTTAATATAAGAGAGTATGAATCAACCTCTAATTAGATGGTTCAGACAGATGTCCATCCAGTTCTTGTAGAGCTAACAGGAGAACGAGAAGACAAATGGGGTTCCATTTGAGAACTGGGTCCATGAGGTAGTGAATGACTAGAGTGAGTACGTGACTGCGATGAAAGTGAAGCATTACCAGCCCCTGAAGCATTCGGGTGCAGCCGAGCGACTCATGGAGGAGTGCGCTCCCAGTCTCATGCGGTACTTGTCTGGTCCTACTGGAAGAAATCCAGAGAAACCTACTCTGCTGACTAACAAACGGTCAGGTACTTGGGGGAACAAGGGTTTGGAGCGGTAGGGTTCCAACCCTCAAGGGAAGAACTCCCACTAGAATGATTCCAAACCCGAAGGGACGGGTCTGGAGGATTCCCATGGGTCTGGGCTGGAACATACGTGTAAAGGGACCTGCTGGGTTCTTAAAACCACAACTGAATGAGAAGGTAAAGGACCACTTCCCTGCCCATGATGGTGAGCGGTTGTAGCTGTTACCAGAAAGTCATTACAAGAAGGTTGGCAATTTAAATCACCAGCATCAGCCTGATCTTTGATGGGCTATCCGTGGCAATCAACCTAGACTGTATAGAAATCTTGAAGAGGGACCCTTGTCCTGTTATTTACATTCACTAAAACACTATTGGGTTTGTCAGTGAGGTGGGATCAATGGGACGAAGGTTCCTGCGCTAAAGGATGACGTCCACACTATGGTTAAGAGGAAGTATCTCAAACGTGAGGACATTGTCTCTGGCTCCACTGTCAGTTGCCAGGTAGGCATTGGGGACACCTGCCCGAGTTGAGGTAGAAGTCAGTGGCAAGACAGCGTTGGTCCAAGTTGGGTTGTGGATACTTGTTTGGCAGTGAACTCGTTGTCTACAAGTTAATTCCATGGCTGCGGACTTGCATGGCCTGGACAATGTTCGTTTTGCTGACCTGCGTGTAGGCTGCACGTCACTCCTGGAGTGGAAGGTGTAGTGTGAACCAGTCCAGGTGTGTCGAGACATGGGATGTGTTGCCATCGTCCATCATCCAGTCCGAGATTAGGATGAGGCTCAAAGTTAGGACGGTGTGTATATGTATCGCACACAGCAGCATCCTCTGGGTTGGCTGGGCGGGAAGTTTGTGTTGCCAGATATTTCTCATTCAAAATCAAATAATGGAATACAGGAATGGAAGTCTGTACGATGCAGTACACCAGTGTCTTCAAATCTTAACGTCCAAATCTCAAGTTTCATCCGGACTAAGTACGTAGTTTGGATTGGCCGATTGTGAAGTTTGTGGCTGCACTCTGTCCTAGCAGTTGAGGACGGCCAATTCAACTCCAGACTTGAACAATGCAAACTTGAGTATGCTCTTTGTGTGCAGATTTCCACAAGTCTTGATTCTATCCAGGGCTAACTGCAATGAGGCGCTGCTAAACACAGTGGGAATGGCACATCCGAGTCGTAGACACTGTGGGAAGGAGTTTTTTAATAGAGGTGCCCTGGTCTTGTTCATGCACCAGTCTTTGGAGCTCTGGTCCCTTTTTGGCCCTTCTCGCGGCTACGGTCTTGTATTCTCAGCGAGCAGCTGGGCATCAGTGGTAGCACCTTCAGAGCCCATGATAGTTTACTCACTCTGCCGTTCTAGAGAGTACTAGAGTTTGGGGCTCAGGCATGCTGGCAAATGTGTGGTAGACCAGGTTGAAGAACAGGCAGCTGAATGGACTTTGAAGGAAGTCCTGGGTCCTGGTCCTGTTTGAAAGGCACAAACGGAGCTCTCTGCAGGATACACAGGCAGCTGGCAACATCCTTCCAGTGTTGTATATTCCCACATCCTCCCATGGGAGCAGCACCCTCCTTGCTGTGGGTCCAAATGTTGTTTGACCACTGTCCACCAGAGTTTTGGACCCACCTTTAACCCTCTTTCTCTCAAAACAATTTGCAGGGATTAGAGGATCATAATGCAGTTTAAAAGAATACATTTAAAAGGGTGCATTCTTTTAAAATGGCTTCCAGGGGGTCCCTACCTTTCAGGGGAAGGTAAGGCCTTGTAGATTTGGAGGGAGATTGAAGTCCGCTATAATCATGTTTGACCCAAAGATGAATTCTTAGCTGGAACCATTGCATTTTCAGAGTGCGAAGCTGCTGAGTATCAGCTTACGCCTTCCCATCTACTGACACTTCAGATGCAGCTAGAAGCAGAGTGCAAAGGCGCCTCGCCACTAGCAGTACTGGAGGGCAGAGCAGTCAAACCCTCCCAACCCAACAAACACTCAGTGGGTTGACCTTGTTCAGTTTCCAGTGCTCCCTTTTAACGTCAAATTCACTAAGCACCTCTTCTTTCACTCACACATTTAACCAGATGGGTAAGACCAGCACCTCGTGCATTACGTGCAGTTGGTCTCATTGCATTCAGTGCCACAGGCCTTGCTTCAGGGAGGAAATGAACAGTTTCAGACAGGTTAGGAAGTTATCCGAGCAGCTCCAAAGAAGAATATACACTTAATATTCTGCCACCCTATTCTAATAAGTGGCACCTCTGCACACACTCTTCATCCGGACAAGGCATACGATGTATGCCATGGCTGAGGTTCCCTGAAGCGGCAGCTGATAAGTATGGAGTGTCTTGGGATGTGGGACATTGAGTGTTTTGGGGAAATCCCTTCGGAGTGTCTGGAGTTGGGATAGAGTGACCATTATTACGTCTGTGTCTATCTTAGAGTGGATTGAAAAATGAATTTTAAGGTGCAACAGCTGGGCTGTTCTGGTGGCCTTAAAATTCATTCCTGATTGACATTTTGAACCCTTTGTCACCGTGTGCTGGTGTTTGATGCCTCCTGCGTGTCATTCAGAGCCCTTTGTCACCGTGTGCCCCGGTGGATGCTCTCGTAGTTGGAGGGTACAGCCCCCTTTGTCCCTCTTCTGTGTTGGGCTGGTCTTTGGGTGGAGTCTATAAATATGTGTAACCGGGACAGGTCCATTTGTGGGACTCTGGTACGATAACAATTTGTGACCTGTTTTGTACTAAAGGTGCTGTCGGCTGTTCATTGTATCACTGACCTCTAACCTCTGACCCATGTGTTTTTTTAGGTTGGGGATTTTGCCATCTTGCTCCGGGCTGGGTTTGATCGCTGGAGCGCAGCCAAGATGCAAGTCACGACTGCCTTCGGCGGGATTCTGGGTGCCTGCTTTGCCATCTGTCTTCAGTCACCAAAGGGAGCAGGTAAGAGTAGTGCACATGAAGAGGGCTGTCTGGTACCAGTGGTGGCAATACACGGACATGCTGGTGTATTGTGTATTATATACTTGCGCATTCTATTACTTTTCTTCAACAGTACAGGACAACCGTCCCAGGCATGAGAGATTACTGGAACATCTGTACCCAGTTTGCCACTTACAAAACTAGACAATGAACGACATGCAGAGCACTGTCCAAGACCACCCTCCCCCCACACCCCCGCTGATCTCCTGAGCACCGTTCTTTACTCGTCATTTAAGGGCAAGAGTGTCTGCACTGCATACATGGTTCGTAGATCTTGTCTACTAGACTGCACAAGCAGCTACTGAAAGACCCATTGTGAACGTATTGGTCCTGAATCAGAAAAGGCCTCCGCACTTGTGTCAGAGGCCCCCCCCCCTGTCGTGTGGGAGTCTTCACTCGAGGTGGAATATCTGCAGTGAGATTCCACCCTGAGTGCGGCGACTCCCCCACAACTGCAGAGTCTCGGCCTCAAGTGTGGAGACTCCCCCACGACTGCGGGGCCTCTGCCATGAGTGGGGAGACGCTCCCACGACTGCGGTGTCTCGGCCACGAGCGTGGAGACTCTCCCACGACTACAGGGCCTCCGCCACAAGTTCAGGGACTCCCCTATGACTGCCGATCCTCCACCACGAGTGCAGGGACTCCCCCATGACTGCGGGTCCTCCGCCACGAGTGCCGAAACTCCCCCATGACTGCAGGGCCTACGCCACAAATGCAAAGACTCCCCCATGACTGCAGGGCCTCCGCCACGAGTGCAGAGACTCCCCCATGCCTGCGGGCCACTGCCATGAGTGCGGAGACTCCACCATGACTGCAAGTCCTCCGCCACGAGTGCCGAACCTCCCCCATGACTGCTGGGCCTCCGCCATGCATTCGGAGATTCCTAGGGCCACTGTCTGGAAACACGTTGCATTACCTTCTGTACCTCATTGTTGCTCTTGAGTGTTCGGGGCACCTCTGGTATGAACAGCGCTGCTCTTGCCGGCTCTTCTCGCTGGCTATTGAAATAAATAGTAATCTGAAATATTAAGTTTAGGACAGTGCTGGATATTTCAAACCAGCTGCTTGCATTCAGTGCTACTGTTATGAATAGAATGCTTATCCAGCATTGGGGTATCTTTTATAGATTCACATGCTTGAATCATCCCTGCCGTCGAGGTGGGAGTCTCACGGTACAAATAAAATATATACATAACAGTAATAAAACATAATACAATAGGCTATAATGGACTGTACAGACATGCTTGAATCCCAACCTGCTCACTCTAACTTCATTGTGGGGGGTGATTTTAATGTAACTTTTGACCCCCTTTTAAATGAAAATTGGACCCTATCGGACGACCAAGATAGAGAGTGGGGGGTGCCCAAACTTGACCTTGCACCAATTAAAAGATAGTCTGAAGTATCGCTTCAAATCAATTCACTCTGTCTTAACAAGGGATTAAGACCAACAAATGGGAGAACCGTTGGTGACAAGGAAGGAAAACATACTTTTAACAACGGCTTCCGCATGAGTAGAATTGACTACATTTTGATCACTCTGGGCCTATGGAGATTCCTTCAAGATATGGTAATTATGGAAAGGGCTGAGAGTGATCACAATCCTTTGTGCTTGACCCTCTCATATTGGAATCCCCCAGACCAACCGGGAGTGGAGACAGAAGTCACCACTCTCATTGACACTGTTGTAACAAACGACATGCGCCATGTCTGATATTCCAAGGTTTTAACTAACCAACAGAGCACTGAATCTATATCCATCAAGCTAGCTCAAGCAACAAGCGACCTAGAGGTTTTATCTAAAAAGGACACAGCAACCGAAACGAACATGGAGGCAACTAGGATTCATGAAGCATTTTTTGGCGATTTAAAGAGCCTCTTTGTTAGGCCTAGTACCTCAAATCGCTCTCGAGCACCTCTACCCCCTAAATGGTACACAGGGGAATGTAGACAGACCCGCCTGGATCTGGGTAGAGCGATCAAAACCGGGCCTAGTTTGAAAATCTGACTGGCTAGGGCTGCCTACAAAAATGCCGTCTCTAAAGCCAAATGCAACTGGGACGAGCAAAGGTGGAGCGATTTAAAGGAGGCGGGATATCATAAAGACACGTGAAAGTTCTAGAATGTTTACAAGTGGGGTGTGGATGGTAACCCTGAGAAACCCCAGAATTGGGTCCCACGTGACCAATGGGTACCTTACTTTGAGCCGCAATATGCGAAGGGTGACATTTTAAATCCTTCCCCGGAGATTCCACTCTTGCCATTTATGGAGGATCCATTCACTCTGAAAGACGTGGAACGTGCCCTAGACCTAGTGATCCCTGGTAGAGCGCCAGGTATCGATGGTTTACCCGCTGATTTATTTTTGCAGGGCAGGGATTCCTGGGACCCATATATACTCCTCTGTCAAATTTGATTGCCAAGGGTGCACCCATACCGAAATCATGTCTTGGGGGTCGAAATTATTCCCGCCTTTAAAAAGGGGGACAAATCCTTGCCTGGAAATTATCGGCCGATTAGCCTGATTAACACCTCACAAAAAAAATTTGGCAGGCTGATCCTTGAAAAAATACTGGCATGGGAATGGAACCAAAATATCTTGTCTAATTTACAAGCAGGTTTCAGAACATCTATAAGCACTGTCGAGCAGGTACTACATTTTACAATGCTGTACTGGAAGACTGTGACATTGGGCCGCGGCAGTCTATATGTCGCCTTTGTAGACCTGAGAGCGGCCTTCGACCTGGTTCCCCGCTCAACTTTGTGGAACGTCCTTAAAGACCTGGGTTTACCTGGTCCTTTACTCTCATTGGTTAAAAAACTCCATGACCTAAATTACGCCCAGATTAGATGGGGTAGTCCCGGCAATGTTACAACTCCGTTCCCTGTCGGATCCGGAGTCAGGGCTGTGTATTGGCCCCAACTCTATGTTCGAGGCAATAGACAACTAGGAGGTCTTTTAGTGTTCCAGAAATACTAGGCGCACTACCTGTGTGGCCGCAAGGTAATAATTTCAAAAGTGGTCAGTGTAGGTAATGAGGCGAGCGGTAATCCCTCACAACCGCTCCAAGATGGACCAGAACGATCCACACAATTACAAAAAACAACAATGCCCCTGCGCTAAACACATTAAGTTATTTCTTAATAGTACTGATGTGTAAATGTATAGGCATTTATATAGCGCACTACTTACCCGTAGGGTCCCAAGGCGCTTCGACCGCTGCGAAACCCTTCCTGGCTTCCCTGAGAGATGGTCCCTTAATGGGTATCTCCAGGGTGAGACCAGGCATCCCCGGCGGTCTGGTGGGGCCGTTAGTGAAGATGAGGCAAGCTAATGCCCAGAGTTGCCGAGTGTGATCGCTGATCAGAGTGGGCACCGAGGCGAGAGAATTATCGAGTCCGCTGACCCTGGTCCAGAAACCTGCCGCACTGGGAATCGAACCCTGGTCCCGGGCCGTCCTCTGCTCTCGGGTCTGCCGCCTCTAACCAGTGAGCCACACTACTTCAGAGGGCCGGTCAGTTTAGTATAGAAAAGTGGTGGAAGTTGTTAAGCAAATCTAAACTTTAGGTCAAACTTCGAGAATGGTTATACATAAGTGAAGATGTATGAGTTGAAAAACAATCTGTTCTTGGTGTAGTCACTTCTGTTTATTGTTCCATTTCACAAGCCAACACGTGTTTCATCGCAGGGAACAAACTGCGAATCTTCAGGGCTGGAATGCAACACTTCTAGGATTAGATGCAGTCCATCCGGATGTCTAATCCTCCGTTGTTTATGACAAGTGAGCTTGGGGAAGAGGGCCGGTCAGTGTGTAGACTCTGTTAGGTGTCCTCGTAGGTTATAGGTGAAATACGTATTGAGAAAACGCCCAAGTGGGGGTGTTGAGTGGAATCCTGAATTCGGATTTCCAAGCGTATACACTCGGGCTGTGCCAGAACGGACGGACCGTCTTCGAAACACGGCGCCGGGAACCACAAGAGGGAGAACTGTACTAACTAGGTGCAATCGCCTCGTGGACTTAGCTGCGTATCCGCCCTACCACGAACTTTCTTCTCCTCCTGGTTTTTCACTTGACTCGTGATTAATCGAGACTCGTCAGATCCGACACAGCCCGATTGTATACGCTTGGAAATCCGAATTCAGGATTCCACTCAACACCCCCACTTGGGCGTTTTGGGTGGGCGAGTTGTAACATTGCCGGGACTACCCCATCTAATCTGGGCGTAATTTAGGTCATGGAGTTTTTTAACCAATGAGAGTAAAGGACCAGGTAAACCCAGGTCTTTAAGGACGTTCCACAAAGTTGAGCGGGGAACCAGGTCGAACAACTTCCACCACTTTTCTATACTAAACTGACATCAGTACTATTAAGAAATAACTTAATGTGTTTAGCGCAGGGGCATTGTTGTTTTTTGTCTATGATCGAGGCATGTGGGCTGCTGAATTCATATCTGTGCATAGATCGCCGCCTAGTGTTAGGTCCGGATGATTGCAAATTGTTGTCCTGGAAAAGTCTTCGAAGTATCACGAGACAGGTGGCTCCTCCCCCGGACTACAGTGCGCATGGGCATCCTCTCCATCCTCAGATTGTTTTTTCCGCCATTGGGTTCGGATGTAATTTTCTTTACTCAAGTTCGGAAACTTTTCTAAAGGCCAAAAGGCCTTCGGGCGTCGGTATTGTTTCGATCGGTACTCTTGAGCAGGACGTCTAAGAGAGCCGCATGGCCTTTTCGACACCGGAGACGATCGTCGATGGAACGGAGCCCGTTCAAACTATGCCCTCTTTGTAACTCCAAGTACCCGCACATCGATGTACACCTGGTGTGCAACAAGTGCTTATCACCAGAGCACAATGAAGACAACTGTCTTGCTTGTGCTCGATTCAGGTCGAAAAAGACTCTTAGACTCAGACGTGCAGCGAGGCAAACTATGTCGAAGCCAGCGCCCGACCGGTGAATATCTTCGACACAGAAGACGATGAGGTCGTCGAGACTGAGGATCCAGAACAGCAGTCTGATCCCGGCTCGGAGCATGACTCCAACTATTATGAGGACGATGAGGAGAACGTCGAGGATGAAAACGTCGTCTAGGTAAGGGACGACGTATCCCCCATCGGAGCTGTTGATGACGACTCAAGCGATGAACCAGGCCCAACGGTGGGTACAGGGCCCGAAACAGACACTCAAAGACTTCCAAGGGCTCAGGTCGAGGCATCAGCAGAAGGCCTTAGTCAAGATCATGAAGAACATTCTATAGCCCCACGTCAAGGCCCGGCTAAGAATCTATCACATGAGCCATTGGTCCAGCTACTTAAAACGAAACCAAAAGCCTTTTAGTCGAAACCGAAACTGCTGAAATCAGTTTTCGGATCGAAGAGCTCCAACCAATCAGTCGTCGAACAAAAGAGGTGTCGACGACCCTGCGGGGTCGAAGGTGAAGAGTGTCGAACCGAAGATCGGTGCGCTAAAGTCCACCATTAAATCCAAGCACGTCGAACCGACAAAGTCGACGTCGACGGACAGCGACACAAACAAAGGACTCGAGTCTCGGAAGCTTCTCGATCCGAAGCATCTAGTCGACAGGCCCCAGCTCTTCAAAGGCCTCGAGTCTAAATGCAAAAGCACCTCTAAAGACCACGTCGAGCCGAGACAGAAAAGCGCGCCTCCGACGCCACAAGCACCGAAGTCGACGCAAGGACATTAACTTATTGGCGAAAAGGCAAAATCGGTCGGGCCTCCATCGACGCCGGCCCCGAAGAAAGTCAGCCTGTCTAAAGACACTGCTGCCAATAAAATTAGGTCTGCCCCCGACTGCGCGCCCTAAAGCGCTCGATCCGAAGCCTGGGGTCCAAACAACCAAGAAGGTGTCATTGGGGAAAAAGGACACATCCTCTAGAAGAGGACGTTTTGTATCAAGAGCCCTCATATGATGACCAGTCGAAGCTACATATCGACTCCGAATCTGGTAGACTTACTATCTATCAAAGGAAGATAAGGTCAGAACATCCTCTGGAATCATACAAAATTCCACTCAAAAAGAAAAGGGATTCTTCAACGTCGCCTGTCCTTTTTAAGACTGTGAGGTACCATGGCCAGGACACTTCTGCATACTCTCCCACACCCACTACTGAGGATATGGGGTACGACGATGATGAACAATATCATTACCCTGCAGACACTGATCAGGATGACTAGACTCAAGCCTGGACTGACCCTGCTGACCAGGGGGAGTCACAAACTATTCCGGATACTCCCTCTTATCCTGTTAAAACTTCTCCAACAGAAGATACAGCTGCGTTCAACACTTTGATTGAAAGGGCAGCGCTAAATCATGATGTGGACATGCATGCTGACCCAGTTGAGGAGGACTTCCTGTTCGACACTTTCTCCACTTCAGAGAAATCTGTTAAAATTTTACCAATGCTAAAGGGTGTCCTTAAACACGCAGGGTACATTTTCAAAGAAATCACTAGAGCAAGGGTTATCAATCCCAGGATTGAAACAAAATACAGACCGGCGCCTGTGGACCCTACGTATATTAAATAACAGTTGCCTTTGGACTCTCTGGTGGTCTCAAATGCTCGTAAGCGAGCCAACTCACAAACTACCGGTGATGCTCCTCCTCCAGACAAGGAATCAAAAGTATTGGAAGCTTCAGGGAAAAGGGTGGCTGCTCAAGCAGCTAATATCTGGAGAATTTCCAATACACCGGCCCTATTAGCCAGATACGATAGGGCGCATTATGACACTTTAGAGCAACTGCTTCAACATTTGCCTGAGGCCTACAAAGAAGGAGCAGAAATGCTAATCCCGCAGGGGAAGCTCATAACAAACGCATCCATTAAATGTGCGCTAGATGCAGCAGACACCGCAGCCAGGGCCATTAACACAAGTGTCATGCTCAGGAGACATGCTTGGTTGCGAGTCTCTGGGTTCAAACCTGAAATTCAAACCACATTACTGAATCAGCCAGTGAACCCTGATTTTTTTTATTTGGTCCTGATGTGGACACAATCTTAGAAAAGATAAAAAAAGACACAGAAACAGCCAAGTCTATGGGTGCTTTGCAGTCCCAACAGTTCAGGGGAAGTTCCTTTCGTCGCTCCAGTAACAGAGGAGCCACGCAAGGCCAGGCATCACAACAAACTCCAGACAATAAAGGGAACACGCAGACCACCTATAATAAAAACAATAGAGGTGGATACCGTGGAAACAGCAACAAAGGCAGAGGACGAGGGAACAACAACACCAGATCCTCCGCCAATAATAAACAGTGACGCCTTGTCACTGCCCCCGGACCATGTAACACCAGTCGGGGGCGATTACAACAGTTCCTGCCAGTCTGGGAGAGCATTACCACAGACGGGTAGGAGAGACAACTTATTCAGTACGGCTATTGTCTAGAGCTCACTTCCACTCCACCCAACATACCCCCAAGACACCGTCCTATGTCCGCAGAGCACATAGACTTATTGCAGCAGGAAGTTATCAGCATGCTGCAAAAAGGGGCCATAGAACTCGTCCCCATACAGGAACAGAGGTATACTCGCTGTACTTCTTAATACCCAAAAAGGACAGGTCTCTCAGGCTAATACTAGACCTCAGGCCCCTAAACCAATACATCTTGTCAGAACATTTTCACATGCTCACTTTACAACAGGTTCTGCCATTGCTCACTCAGAGAGACTTCCTGGCAACGCTAGACCTAAAGGACGCATACTTCCACATACCAATACATCCTGCACACAGGAAGTATCTCAGGTTTACCATACAAAATCCACATTACCAGTTCGAGGTACTACCTTTCGGAGTGACAACAGCCCCAGGGTGTTTACTAAGTGCCTAGCCACGGTAGCAGCGCACTTTATGAGAAACCATGTCCACGTCTACCCCTATCTGGACGACTGGCTCATCCAAGCAAAGTCAGTCCAACAATGTGCCAGCCACATGTCTCGCACTATTCACCTCCTCCTCAGCCTCGGATTCTCATTGAACTTCGCAAAGTCTCATCTCCAACCTGCCCACGTACAACAGTACCTGGGAGCAACAATAGATACTCTGGTAGCAAAGGCACAGCCAAACTCAGCAAGAATCAACAGCATTCAATTACTGATTCAGAAATTCAGACCCCAACACTCGCTCACAGCACGGGTGTTTATGCAGTTGATAGGCATGATGGCCTCCTGCATCTTCATAGTCCCTCACGCGAGACTACACATGCGTCCGCTTCAGGAGTGCTTAGCACGGCAGTGGAACCAGGCTCAAGGACAGTTGAAAGACCTAGTGTTGGTGACATATGTACAACTCTCTGCATTGGTGGAACCCACAAAACCTTTGCAGGGGACGACAGTTCCAAGAGCCTGTACCACAAATAGTGCTGACGGCGGACGCATCTCTCCAGGGCTGGGGAGCGCATGTCCTCCATTACACAGTGCAGGGACTGTGGACGACACAGCAAAAGAAGATGCACATCAACCTGCTGGAACTGATGGCAATCTTCATGGCAATGAAGGCGTTCAAGGTGCATTTGTGCAACAAAGTCGTGTTGATCCGGACGGACAACATGACTGCCATGTACTACATACAGAAGCAGGGAGGGACACACTCTCCACAGTTGTCTCACCTAGCGCAAAGCATGTGGAAGTGGGCCATTCAAAGGAACATAATTCCTCATGGCGGAACACCTCCCAGGCAGAGACAACCAGATGGCGGATCTGCTCAGCAGACACAGCCACCAGATGCATGAGTGGGAGATGCATCCCTCAGTGCTACAACCGTACTTCCAGCAGTGTGGTCACCCAGGGATAGACCTGTTCGCCACAAGGGAAAACGCAAAATGCCAAAGCTTCGCCGCCAGGTTTCCACATCCGCAGTCTCTGGGCAATGCGATATGGATGAACTGGTCAGGCAGGTTTGCGTACGCTTTTCCCACAGCCCCGCTCATACCACTAGTGGCACGCAAACTGCGACAACACTCAATGACACTCATCCTAGTTGCTCCAACGTGGGTGAGGCAACCATGGTACACCACGTTCCTAGGACTTTCCGTGGTGCCTCATCAAAGGCTGTGTTTAACACCCAGTTTTTTAACGCAGAGCCATGGAGACATTCAGCACCCAGATCCGCAACAGTTGAACCTTGCGATCTGGCTCCTGAGGTCATAGTTTGGTTACCTGAACTTGCCTCCTGACTGTATGGATATTATCAAAGAGGCAAGAAGACCTACAACCAGAGCATGCTATGCGGCAAAGTGGAAACTATTTGTCATCTATTGTACCAATAACGACATAAATCCGCTAGATGTATCCACTCAAAACATCATATGTTACCTGTTACATTTACATAGATGCAATCTAGCCTACAGTTCCATACGTATACATTTGGCTGTGGTGGCAGCTTATCTTCAGAACAGGCAACACCTTTCACTCTTCAGAGTACCTGCTATTAAAGCTTTTATGGAAGGACTTAAACGAGTGATTCCTCCAAGACACCCACCTTCACCTGTCTGGAACCTCAACGTGGTTCTAACTAGACTAATGGGCCCACCTTTCGAACCTCTACACTCGTGTGAAATTCAATTCCTAACGTGGAAAGTGGCTTTCTTAGTGGCGATTACATCACTTAGGAGAGTTAGTGAGCTACAAGCCCTAACTATTCAGGAGCCATTCCTACAAATTCATGCAAATAGGGTAGTGCTACGTACAAACCCTAAATTTATGCCGAAGGTGGTATCCCAGTTTCACATCAATCAGACTATCGAACTGCCAGTGTTCTTCCCAAATCCAGATTCAGTGGCAGAAAGAGCTCTACATACCCTGGTTGTTAAAAGAGCTCTCCTGTACTATATAGACAGAACAAAACCTTTCAGGAAATCTAAGCAACTGTTTGTTGCCTTTTCACCACAGCACAAAGGCAACCCCATTTCAAAATCAGGTATAGCCAGATGGAATGTTAAGTGCATACAAATGTGTTATCAGAAAGCTAAACGCACATTAACAGTTCCCCCAAAGGCGCATTCCACACGCAAGTTAGGGGCATCCATGGCTTTCCTGGGAAACATTCCTCTAGAAGACATATGTAGAGCAGCCACATGGACTACTGTACATACATTTACCAAACACTACTGCGTAGATGTACACTCCAAACAGCAAGCAGCTGTAGGACAGGATGTACTCAAGACTCTTTTTCGGGCTGCTGCAGCTGGCACGGGCAACCACCGCTAAGAGGGAGACTACTATACATTCTATGCACAGATATGAATTCAGCAGCCCACATGCCTTGAACGGAATATGCTACTTACCAGTATGCTTCTGTTCTTGGCATGTAGGGCTGCTGACATTCATATCGCCGCCCTCCTCCCCGGTGCCTGTCGCAGCTGCAGCATTATCTTTTGCATGGCCATCTCTTACTTTGCTATCTCCATCTCTGCCACAATGGCGAAAAACAATCTGAGGATGGAGAAGATGCCCATGCGCACTGTAGTCCGGGGGAGGAGCCACCTATCTCGTGATGCTTCGAAGACTCTTCCAGGACAACAATGTGCAATCATCCGGACCCAACACTAGGCGGCGATCTATGCACAGATATGAATGTCAGCAGCCCTACATGCCAAGAACCGATGCATACTGGTAAGTAGCATATTCCTTTAGTTATTGCAATGATTTTTAAAGAATTAAAAGGTATTTTAAAAGTTCACACTTAGAAACTTTTCACTGTAAAGCTGGCAATGTTATCCAATGGGAGAAAATTCAGGTTACAGGTGTACGTTCTCGTTACTTGTGTAATCCAGTACTGGGCTCCTAGGTCCAGCACTAGGGTCTCTACTTAAGACGGGAAAGTAATTACGTTTCAGTTGTAGGTACGATTTTTAAGGAATATTTCAAGTTTTCAACAGTAGACACAGTAGAAATGTCATAGAAAAGCAGACAATGGATTCCTAAGGAGCAAATTCAGTAATCCCGGTTAGGATTACTTTTGCGGTTCAGTACTGGGCTACATGGTACAGTACAGGCTTCTCCCCTGATCACAGGTGAGTACTTCAGAATTCGGCTGATTTTATAGGAATATTTTAGAGTTTCAAAACTTCTCACTTAGAAAATTTTTCGTGTCAAACCAGTCAATGTTATCCTATGGCAGGAAAGTGACAGGAAAGTGAGTTATCGGTTTTCAGGTGAGTACTCGACTGGTGAAGTAAAGGGTCGGGGCATAGACTCAGGGGTCTCCCAGGGTCAGGTAGGTACAGTTGGTACACCCTCAGCAGCGCAGGGGCAGCCGGGTGCAGAGGTAGTTGGGCCCAATGTTAGCCAATGAGAGGCAAGGGGCCTTCGGTGGGTGGCTGCTGGCTAGCAGGCCACGCGACTGTGGGAGCTGGGCACCTGGTCACTTGCTCAGGGCAAATGGGAAGTAGGATAGGACAAAGGCTGCACTGCCAGGGCCACTCGGGCGGCTGGGTGCAGGGTACTTTTGAGCCGTCGGGCGCTCAATGTTATTCAATGGGGATCTTGAAAAGGGAACAAAGGCTGCAGGCTCGGGACGGAGGATCTTCTAGAGTGACCAACACTTCGAGGGGTAAGTTGGGATCTTGGAGGATAAGTGGGCACTCCGGAGTTGGGCACAGGGGCCCGGGGGCGCTGGGTTCAGGGGTGTCTTTTGAGGTCAGCAAATCTTACCCCCTGCTGGTCGCAGTTGGAGGGGTCCCTTGTCCTGAGGCTGCATGCGTCGTCTGGGTCGTCGAGGAGGGTCCTTGGGCACTGGAATCCGACTCAGAATCGCCGGGGGGGGATGTCCTCAGGGTCTTGGTTCACTCCAGCACAGGCCAGGCTCGGCGGTTGCAGAGGTTGCGGGGTTCGCCGTTCCGGGCTGATGCCAGGGCTTGTTACTTGCTTTGAGCTGTATCACTGCTTGTGGGAGACCCAGGTAGTCAGAGTGACAAGGCAATCAGGTCCTCAGGGGTTTTTGAGGTTGCTGACCACTGTAGACGCCGGGGTTTAGCAGGAGCAAGTTCGAGGATCGACAGGCCGGTAGGGCTGGGGCCAAATCAGTTGGTGTCTTCCTCTTTTTAGCAGCTGCACGGCAGGTCTTCGTGTTCCTTGATCTTCATTCTTGTTTCGTAATCTGGTCTGTGGAAAAAGGTTCAGGGTGCCCCTAAATACTGAATTTAGGGGCGTTACAGGTAGGGCAAGGGGAGGGACCAATAGGTCCCTGTCCTGGGGTGGGTACACCCCTATCCTGCTCCTCTCCTGTGTAAGGGGGGCAGGAGCCTAACTGTGATAGGACAGGGCTCCCCATCTTCAAGATGTTCGGGCCGGGGTCATGCTTCACCTCGCCTCTCGCACCTGAGGGGTGGGGTTGGCACAGGCTGGCACACCCCCCTTTCTGATGTAGGATTTCCCGTTAGTCTTCCCGCCAGAGAGGGGGTCAGAACTGGTGGGGGCCAATTACGGAGTACAGCAAGAGGTCTGGGAAGCTCACAAAGGCGGAATGCCTTTGAAGCTTTTCCTGCCAATCCTGGGGGAGGAGGCTTTGCACCTCGTCCCAGGATGTGCATTGTTGCAGGCCCAGGAGAGCGAGGGGCTCTCCACCCAGGGGTCCAGCAGCATGTCTGCTCTCAGCCTCTCAGACAAGACGTGGATTGTAGGTTTAGTTTTCAGGGGGCATCTCTAAGATGCCCTCTGTAGTGCTTTTTACATTAAATCTCACACTGGCATCAGTGTGGGTTTAATGTGCTGAGAAGTTTGGTACCAAACTTGTCAGCCTTCAGTGTAGCCATTATGGTGCTGTGGAGTTCGTAATGACAACCTCCCAGCACCATATACTCTTAATGGAATCACTGCACTTACAGTGCCCAGGAATGGCCCTGGGTACTGTAGGGGCACAGGGCTCATGCACCTGTGTCCGCACATCTGGTATAGGGCAGCCAGCTGGAGGGGTGGCTGGAAGTATGCCAGGGCAGTGTGTTTGTGGGCAGTGTGTGTGTGTGTTTTTGTGTGTCAGGGTACAGGGCCCCTTAGGGTGGCACAATAAGTGCTGCAGCCCTAAGGGGTCCTCTCTGGTCACAATGCCCTGGGTACCTAGGGTACCATTTACTAGGGGCTGACATGTGGCCAGAGATGCCAATTAGGTTTAGGCTTCAGTACAGTTTTTAGGGAATGAATACAGGCCTTGGGTACCTGGTTGGCAGGGACCCAGGCCACCCCAAGAAAAAGTGCATCAGGTATCGGGCAAAAAGTGGAGGGGTACTGCAACAGAAACTCACTTTCTCACACAAAATCATTACTAAAACTTCCATCAGATGTGCACTCGACACAGCAGCTTGTGCAGTAAACACACGTACTATTACGCAGGTATGCTTGGTTGAGAATCTCAGGATTCAAGCCTTGGGTGCAAACATCCATTCTCAATCAACCATTTGATAAAAACATCTCTTGGGCCCAGCAGTTGATACCTCGCTGGAAAAAATTAAAAAAGACACAGAGGTCGCAAAATCCATGGGGGCTTTGCAGTTATCTACTAATAGGGGTTCTTTTTGTCGCTTCTTTTACAGGAGTGGCTCCAAGACTGTATCCACAGAAACTCCCTCTACCTCTTACGAAGGTAATGACCAATCACCCTCATCAAGAGGCTACTTTTGAGGGGGTTTTAGAGGAAACAACAGGAAGGGAAGAGGTATAGGCAACTCCACATGCACTTCCCCTGCAAACAAACAGTGCCTTCCTTCAGGCACCCCCCGAACATTCCCCTCCTGCTCGGAGACACCTCTCTCATTTTCTACCTGTCTGGAACGCTATAACCTCATACAAGTGGGCACTACGAATTATCCAATATGGTTATTGCCTGGAGCTTACAGACACTCCCACATATATTCCTCCAAGGACACATATAATATCACAAGAACATATCACCCTCCTCGGGCAGAAGGATCTCTCTCTGTTGGAAAAACATTCTATAGACTGAGTCCCCTTACAATACCAGTGGACCGGGGTATTGTCCCTGTACTTCCTAATTCCCAAAAAGGATGTGTCTCTCAGGCTTATACCAGACCTCCATGAACTAAATCTATACTTTCAGTCAGACCATTTTCACATGGTCACACTTCAGCAAGTGCTCCCACTCCTTCAGCAAAGCGACTTTTTATCTACTCTGGATTTAAAGGACGCTTATTTCCATATTCCCATTCACCCTGTTCACCGCAAATATCTCAGGTTTGTGGTAGACGGCCAACGTTATCGATTCAAGGTTCTCCCATTCGGATTAACTACAGCACCAGAGGTTTTCACCAAGGGCCTGACAGTAGTCGCAGCTCATCTAAGACAAGAAATTCACGTTTTCCCATACCTAGACGACAAAGCTGTCTACTCCACACTAAAAAAAAAACGGCGCAGCTTCTCCACAACCTTAGGTTCACCTTAAATCTGACCAAGTCTCATCTGCAACCATCCAACATACAGGTGTATCTAAGAGCCACAATAAACACTCCAAAAGCTCTAGCGTGTCCCAACCCAGCCAGAATCCTCAACATACATCATTTTGACTCTTCAATAGAAAGTAGAGGACCGCTCAAGGTTTACAGTACACATTTTCATCGCACATGGACACCGGTTGATGAAGAATGTCTGTTAGCCGTAATACTGGATCTAGGCTCTGCTTTTACCAGCTGCATATGCAAAGACTATCTTTCGAAGTAAAAATCTCTTTTGCGATGCTGGAAAGTGATTACTATGTGCAAACTGATGTCTAAGCTTCCATCCATCTCTCAAAGGGTACCACCACAGGAAAGTCCATTAAAGTTGTTGGTAGGTTTAGTGACATTGGAATGCTGGCACTGTTGACGTGGGCAACAGTTCTTCCGACCTGGCTCAGAGCTACAGTACGTCTGTGAATTAAAGCAGCTGACATGTCGATTTTTTTCTTGCTTTTCCAGGAACTGGTGTTTTTCTGTTAATTTGCCGAACAAGGTCATAAAAGATCTCATTAACATTTATCTTTGATTTTGCTGAAGATTCTAAGAATGCACAATTGTTCCACTGTCTTGCGAGATTCTGACCTTGTTCCTTCCCTACAACTCTCTCATCTTCCAAGTCACACTTGTTCCCAACCAAAATCATTGGCACATCATCTGTATCTTTGACTCGAAGAATCTGTTCTCGTAGGTCCTGTAAGTCATTAAACGTAGATTGTGCCGTTATGGAATATACTAATGCAAAGCCTTGTCCGTTTTTCATGTAGAGGTCCCTCATTGCTGTAAATTGCTCCGTTCCAGCAGTGTCTAAGATTTCAAGCATGCATTGTTGACAGTCCACTTCAACTTGCTTTCTATAAGAGTCTTCTATTGTCGGGTCATATTTTTCAACAAATATTCCTTGAACAAACTGTACAGTCAAAGCAGATTTTCCGACACCTCCGGAGCCCAGGACTACCAACTTGTACTCGCGCATGTTGCAAGATTTTCAGACAAGGCCCTGAAACCAGCACCGATCCCGTTCGCACGGGTCACTGGACTCTTCCGGCTGTCTCGGGCCCCAGCACCAGCTCACTTAGACGGACAGGCAGAGGAAGGCAACATCCCTGTGCTGCTGACATCACTAAAGCCCGCCCACTGCCGGAACATACAGACTCTGATCTCTCAGTTCCGGCCCTGACACTCGTTACTAGCTCGATTGTTCATGCAACTACTAGGAATGATGGCTGGATGCTACTAGGAATGATGGCTAGATGCTTTTTAGTCTATGCACAGCATGTGATCTACAGCTCATATGCCTCGAACGGAAAATGCTACTTACTCCGTTTGCATCTGTTCTTGGCATGTAGAGCTGTAGAGTCACATGCGCCCACCCGCCTCCCCGGGTACCTATACCTGTTGCAGTTACATCTCACTTAGATACATACATACATGTACATCTTACTACTCTTACTAACTCCATTCTCACCCTCTGCGGCAAACAATCTAATGATGGAGTCGATGCCCATGCGCACTATCACCGAAAGGAGTCACCTTACATGGTACTGAAAAAGACTTCTTTGAAGAAAAACAAAGTGCAAACATCCGGACCCAACACTAGATGGCGGTCTATGCACTCTACGGCTCTACATGCCATATAGCAGATCTGTTAAGTCGCCAGTCCCAACAGATTCACGAATGGGTGTTGCATCCACAAGTTCTTCGACCATTCTTTCAAATGTGGGGGCATCCACAAATAGACCTGTTTGCCACCCACGAGAACTCAAAATGCCCAACCTTCGCCGCCAGGTTTCCACACCCACGGTCGGAGGGGAATGCAATATGGATGAACTGGTCAGGCAGATATGCGTACGCTTTTCCGCCTCTCCCACTCATTCCACTAGTAGTACGCAAGCTCAAACAGTCTCTCAAACTAATACTAGTGGCCCCCACATGGGCACGCCAGCCGTGGTTCACCACGCTACTAGATCTCTCATTGGTTCCACATCAGAAATCACGGCTCACGCCATCCCTCTTAACACAGAGCCATGGAGAAATAAGGCACCCAGAACCAAGCCAACTGAATTTGGCGATCTGGCTCCTGAAGTCCTAGAGTTTGGTTACTTAAACTTACCACCGGACTGTATTAATATAATTAAAGAAGCTAGAAGACCCACTACCAGAGCATGTTATGCCGCTAAGTGGAAACGGTTTGCAATATACTGTAACAACAATCACATTGATCCTTTGGACGTTTCCATCCAAAATATCATTTGCTACCTTCTACACCTACAACGGTCCAATTTGGCTTATTCTTCCATACGCCTGCATCTGGCAGCAATTACAGCGTATTTACAGAATAGGCAACATCCATCTCTCTTTAGGGTACCTGCAATCAAAGCATTTATGGAAGGATTAAAACGAATAATCCCACCTAGGTTACCACCTGCTCCAGTATGGAACCTAAATGTGGTCCTTGCAAGACTCATGGGACCTCCTTTTGAGCCGGTGCATAAGTGTGAACTGCAATATCTAACATGGAAAACTGCTTTCCTTGTTGCCATCACCACTCTCAGAAGAGTTAGTGAAATACAAGCATTCACAATAGAAGAACCATTTTTTCAAATACATCCTAACAAAGTGGTTCTTAGACCCAATCCTAGATTCCTGCCAAAAGTTATTACTCCTTTTCACCTTAACCAATCAGTAGAGCTACCTGTGTTTTTTCAAAAACCGGACTCTGTTGCGGAAAGAGCTTTACACACCTTAGATGGTAGAAGAGCTCTACTACACAGAGCTCTACTTACACAGACAGGACTAAATCCTTCAGGAAGACAAAACCACTATTTGTATCTTTCTCTCCCCCACACAAAGGCAATCCCATCTCTAAAGAAGGAATTGCTAGATGGATTGTAAAGTGTGTTCAAATATGCTATCACAAAGCTAAACGTACAACAGTTCCTCCTAGACCACACTCCACTCGCAAACTAGGAGCCTCTATGGCTTTCTTAGGAAACATACCACTAGAGGACATATGCAAGGCAGCAACATGGTCTACAATACACACCTTCACTAAACACTATTGTGTTAATGTGCAAGCCAAGCAGCAAGCTGCAGCAGGCCAAGCTGTTCTTAAAAACGATTTCAGTATGCTGCAACGGATACAAGGGACCACCGCTAGGGGAGACACTGCTGCACAATCATTGCTAAAGGTAGGATCTGCAGCTCATATGCCTCGAACTGAAAATGCTACTTACCAGTATGCATCTGTTCTTGGCATGTAGAGCTGCGGAATCCTACATGCCCTCTCCGGTACTTGTATCCGTTCCATTACTCCTATTACTTAGATGCACACGCATGGACATCCTTTCTCTTTACTTCTACTAACTCCATCATTTCCCATCATGACGAAAAACAATCTGAGGATGGAGTCGATGCCCATGCGCAGTATTGTCCAAGGGAGGAGTCACCTATCTCGCGACTACCAAGACTTCTTCCAAGAAGACAACAACCTGCAATCATCCGAGCCCAACACCAGATGGCGATCTATGTAGGATTCTGCAACTGTACATGCCAAGAACGGATGCATACTGGTAAGTAGCATTTTCCTTTCACCTTGTGACCAATCCCAGATCTAAGGAAGTTAAATATCTGCAGAAAAAATCCTTCCGGATGGTTACTCTTCAAGAGATTCTACAGCTCCTCAATCATGCGGACTTCATGACGACACTAGATCTGCAGGATGCATACTTCCACCTCCCTATCCATCCCAAACATCGAAAGTTCCTCCGTTTCACTGTGACGGGTGCTCATTTTCAATTCAGGGTTCTCCCTTTTCGTTTTGCGCTCAGCTCCAAGGGTTTTTACAAAATGTCTTGTGGCAGATGCAGCTCATCTCAGGCTGCAGCTATTCCCCTACCTGGAGGACTGGATAATAAAGGCTCCAACTTTTCGACAAGCCTCAAAAGCAACGTTAACTTGCCATCACATGTTTCAATCCCTGGGGGTGTCCCCCAACTCCCAAAAGTCAGTTCTACATCCTTCTCGAAGGTTGCAATTTCTAGGAGCAGTTTTGGACACTATCCAGGACAAAGGATTCTTTTCCGCAGAAAGACAATCACACCTGATTTTCCTAGCAACAGAACTAAGAGGAAGAAGGTTAGCTTCTGTGAGGAAGGTAAAATCTCATCTCGGGTTGTTGTCCTCAGCAATCCTTTTGGTACCTCACTCTTGTGTCCGGATGAGAACTATACAAGAAGAGCTAGACAATCAATGGCTTCAAGTGACCGGATCGTTCAACGACCTGGTGAGGATAACTCTGGTCATGTGGGCAGCTCTGCTTTGGTGGCAGTGCTCCAGCAATATCTCAACTAGGCTTAACTTCCTTCCTCCAACACCAGAGTTCGTCCTTACTACAGATGTTTCTCTCGAAGGATTGGGGTGCACACCTTCAAGATCTCATCATAAGGGGGAAATGGTCTAAAGCGCTGGCAAAGATGCACATCAGCTTCCTGGAGCTTCAGGCTATATTTCTACCCTTACAGGCTTTCCTTCCGAGACTTCAAGGATCCTCAGTCCTTATAAGGACAGACAACACCACCTGCATGCACTACCTAAACAAACCAGGAGGAACACTCTCTCGCATCCTATCTCAGGAAGCTCAAGATATATGGAAATGGATGCTTTCTCTCCACATTTCTATAAAGGTGGAACACCTGCTGGGAATAAACAGTTTAGCGGACACCAGAACGTCAAATTCTTTCCACGAATGGGAGTTAGACTAAACATTCCTGAAACACATTTTCCAGATGTGGGGCAGGCCCAACTTGAATATCTTCGCTTCGGAGACAAATCAGAAATGCCAATTCTCTGCCAGCTGGGAACCAGAAAGAGGATCTTGGGGAAACGCTTTTATGATGAGATGGACGGGGATCTTCGCCTATGCATTCTCCCCCTTCCCATTTCTCCTGAGACTTCTGAGAAAACTGAAAATGGAACTATGCAGAATAATTCTCATTGCTCCACAGTGGCCGCATCAGCACTGGTTCACAGAGCTTCTCCTACTCTCAGAATGCGCTCCATATTGCCACCCAGTGTCTCCAACACTATTGACATTGAGCAAGGGCCAGATTGTCCATCCGCACCCAGCCCCGCTGCAGCTACACGCCTGGCTTCTGAGTTCTCTGAATTCAAGGAGTTAGATTTGGCTCAGGACTGGTGAAACCTACTTGCTAAAGCAAGAGCACCATCTACGATTACGACCTATTCTCTGAAATGGAAACGTTTTTGTTCATGGTGCCTTGATAATGTACATCCCCTGGAGTGTTTTCCAGACAAGGTTCTTCCTTCTCTATTTTCACTAGCCAAGTCTGGCGTTATGTTCACATCGATTAAGTTACATCTGGCTGCCATCTCTACTTACAGGCGTTCTTCAGGTGGCATATCTCTTTGCTCTAACCGTCTGGTCAAGCAAATTATGAGAGGTCTCTTCAGAGCTGAACCTCCTATTAGGGCTCCTCCTCCTGAATGTAGGCTTAACCTGGTTCTAGCACAGCTCGTGAAGTATCCCTTCGGGTCTATTCACAGAGCTGAACTTAAGTATCTCTCCTGGAAAATCGCTCTTTTGTTAGCTCTTACTTCTGCTAAGAGAGTCCGCAAAATTCAAGCATTTACTATTAAACAGCCATATCCACGTTTTACCAATGACTACGTTCTCCTTAGAATGAATCCTACCTTTATTCCTAAGATTCCATCTTCTTTCCATCTTAATTAGCCTATTATCCTACGTACATTCTTTCCCAGCCCTTCTACCCCGGCTTAGAAGGCTCTTCATACTTTGGCTATAAAGAGATGTCTATAATTCTATCTATCAGATACTAAACCCATCCGAAAGTCGGATCAATTGATTGTGTCATATGGTGGGCAAAAACCAGGTACAGCAGTGACTAAAGCAACAATTGCAAGGTGGATTGCATCAGTGATTCAATTTTGTCACTCTAAAGCGGGAAATCCTCTTTGTCAAACCTAAAGCTCATTCCACAAGAGCAGTGTCCTCATTGGCGGCGCTTTTTCTCAAGTGCCATTCGATAAAACTTGCCTTGCTGCGACTTGGAAAAATGCGCACACATTTGCACAGCATTACTGCTTAGATCGGGCCACAGAAACTGAATAAGCCGTTGGACAAGCAGTGTTACGCAACCTTTTCAATTAAGGTAAGCCTCTGTTGAGAGGTGATTATTTTAATCCATGCTAATGAAAGCTATTTGTTTTACATGATAATGCTGTCTCTTTTCTCTTTATGCATAATGCTTCTCTCATATTGTGTTGCATATGTTCTGAATATATTGATGTATATCTTTCACGAGGTATCCAATGTGGTTTGAATGATACCCACAATTCACTAATAAACAAAGAGCTTTTACTGATAGCTATTCTGATTCAAGCATGTGAATCTATGAAAGATACCCCAAAACTGGATACGAAAACGAGTTACTTACCTGTATCCTGTTATCCAGTATTGGTGTCTTTCATAGATTCACATGTGACCCACCCTCCTCCCCAGAGAGGCTTCTCCTATTGCTATTTTATACTTGCTGTCATTTGTGCTCAAAAATCTGAGGACTTGCCTCTCTGTGGAGGGTTCTAGAGGGTGCTAGAACCTGATTGGTTGGGTTTCAACTTTGTTTCTTTTTTACAAAAGGATAAGGATGAGCTACTGCAGTGACTGTGCAATCCATTATAGCCTATTGTATTATGTTTTAATAATGTTATGTATAAAGTTTATTTGTGCCGTGAGACTCCCACCTCGACGGCGGGGATGATTCAGGCATGTGTGTCTATGAAAGATATCGATACTGGTTAACTGAGGTTACAGGTAAGTAACTTGTTTTCATCTATTTTGTATGTACTTTTAAAATGACCTCCGTGACTACATAAAGCCCCTGTTTATGAAAAAGGTTATATGCGACTACATTGAGTTACTTAGGTCTACAGGATTGCTCCACCAGCATTGAATAACCAGGCTTGAAACTCTGAGCTCACACCAGTGGTTGATAGTGAGAGCAGCGCACAACATATAGTGCACCCTGAACCCCCGCATGAGCATAAATAACTGCTTGGGCATCACAATCTATCTTAACACCCGAGGCTGCACCGGGAACTGAACAGTGAGCAATGTCCAGATAGCACGGCTTCAGGCATTCGTCCTTAAATGGATCCTGTAAGGCGTCCTGGGGACATATTCTTCAGAGTGATAGAGCTCCCGCGTCCTTAAATGGATCCTGTAAGGCGTCCTGGGGACATACTCTTCAGAGTGATGGAGCTCCCGCGTCCTTAAATGGATCCTGTAAGGCGTCCTGGGGACATACTCTTCCGAGTGATGGAGCTCCCGCGTCCTTAAATGGATCCTGTAAGGCGTCCTGGGGACATACTCTTCAGAGTGATGGAGCTCCCGCGTCCTTAAATGGATCCTGTAAGGCGTCCTGGGAACATACTCTTCAGAGTGATGGAGCTCCCGCGTCCTTAAATGGATCCTGTAAGGCGTCCTGGGGACATACTCTTGAGAGTGATGGAGCTCCTGCGTCCTTAAATGGATCCTGTAAGGTGTCCTGGGGACATCATCTTCAGAGTGATGGAGCTCCCGCGTCCTTAAATGGATCCTGTAAGGCGTCCTGGGGACATACTCTTCAGAGTGATGGAGCTCCCGCGTCCTTAAATGGATCCTGTAAGGCGTCCTGGGGAAATACTCTTGAAAGTGATGGAGCTCCCGCGTCCTTAAATGGATCCTGTAAGGCGTCCTGGGGACATCATCTTCAGAGTGATGGAGCTCCCGCGTCCTTAAATGGATCCTGTAAGGCGTCCTGGGGACATACTCTTCAGAGTGATGGAGCTCCCGCGTCCTTAAATGGATCCTGTAAGGCGTCCTGGGGACATACTCTTGAGAGTGATGGAGCTCCCGCGTCCTTACATGGATCGTGTAAGGCGTCCTAGGGACATACTCTTCAGAGTGATGGAGCTCCCGCGTCCTTAAATGGATCCTGTAAGGTGTCCTGGGGACCTACTCTTCAGAGTGATGGAGCTCCCGCGTCCTTAAATGGATCCTGTAAGGCGTCCTGGGGACATACTCTTCAGAGTGATGGAGCTCCCGCGTCCTTAAATAGATCCTGTAAGGCGTCCTGGGGACATACTCTTCCGAGTGATGGAGCTCCCGCGTCCTTAAATGGATCGTGTAAGGCGTCCTGGGGACATACTCTTCAGAGTGATGGAGCTCCGGCGTCCTTAAATGAATCCTGTAAGGCGTCCTGGGGACATACTCTTCAGAGTGATGGAGCTCCCGCGTCCTTACATGGATCCTGTAAGGCGTCCTGGGGACATACTCTTCAGAGTGATGGAGCTCCCGCGTCCTTACATGGATTGTGTAAGGCGTCCTGGGGACATACTCTTCGGAGTGATGGAGCTCCCGCGTCCTTAAATGGATCCTGTAAGGCGTCCTGGGGACATACTCTTCAGAGTGATGGAGCTCCCGCGTCCTTACATGGATCCTGTAAGGCGTCCTGGGGACATACTCTTCGGAGTGATGGAGCTCCCGCGTCCTTAAATGGATCCTGTAAGGCGTCCTGGGGACATACTCTTGAGAGTGATGGAGCTCCCGCGTCCTTACATGGATCGTGTAAGGCGTCCTAGGGACATACTCTTCAGAGTGATGGAGCTCCCGCGTCCTTAAATGGATCCTGTAAGGCGTCCTGGGGACATACTCTTGAGAGTGATGGAGCTCCCGCGTCCTTACATGGATCGTGTAAGGCGTCCTAGGGACATACTCTTCAGAGTGATGGAGCTCCCGCGTCCTTAAATGGATCCTGTAAGGCGTCCTGGGGACCTACTCTTCAGAGTGATGGAGCTCCCGCGTCCTTAAATGGATCGTGTAAGGCGTCCTGGGGACATACTCTTCAGAGTGATGGAGCTCCTGCGTCCTTAAATGGATCCTCTAAGGCGTCCTGGGGACATACTCTTCAGAGTGATGGAGCTCCCGCGTCCTTAAATGGATCGTGTAAGGCGTCCTGGGGACATACTCTTCAGAGTGATGGAGCTCCCGCGTCCTTAAATGGATCGTGTAAGGCGTCTTGGGGACATACTCTTCAGAGTGATGGAGCTCCCGCGTCCTTAAATGGATCCTCTAAGGCGGTCTGGGGGACATACTCTTCCGAGTGATGGAGCTCCCGCGTCCTTACATGGATCCTGTAAGGCGTCCTGGGGACATACTCTTCAGAGTGATGGAGCTCCCGCGTCCTTAAATGGATCGTGTAAGGCGTCCTGGGGACATACTCTTCAGAGTGATGGAGCTCCCGCGTCCTTAAATGGATCGTGTAAGGCGTCTTGGGGACATACTCTTCAGAGTGATGGAGCTCCCGCGTCCTTAAATGGATCCTGTAAGGCGTCCTGGGGACATACTCTTCAGAGTGATGGAGCTCCCGCGTCCTTAAATGGATCGTGTAAGGCGTCCTGGGGACATACTCTTCCGAGTGATGGAGCTCCCGCGTCCTTACATGGATCCTGTAAGGCGTCCTGGGGACATACTCTTCAGAGTGATGGAGCTCCCGCGTCCTTAAATGGATCGTGTAAGGCGTCCTGGAGACATACTCTTCAGAGTGATGGAGCTCCCGCGTCCTTAAATGGATCGTGTAAGGCGTCCTGGGGACATACTCTTCAGAGTGATGGAGCTCCCGCGTCCTTAAATGGATCCTGTAAGGCGTACTGGGGACATACTCTTCAGAGTGATGGAGCTCCCGCGTCCTTAAATGGATCGTGTAAGGCGTCCTGGGGACATACTCTTCAGAGTGATGGAGCTCCCGCGTCCTTAAATGGATCGTGTAAGGCGTCCTGGGGACATACTCTTCAGAGTGATGGAGCTCCCGCGTCCTTAAATGGATCCTCTAAGGCAGGGGTCTCCAAACTGGTCCTGGAGGGCGGGATCCATGCCAGATTTTTAAAATAACTACATGTACCCCTGCTGTAAGGCGTCCTGGGGACATCCTCTTCAGAGTGATGGAGGTCCTTTTGTTAATCATGGACATTTGCGTGGGTCCACCTGGTTCAGTTGAAGAGACCCAAGACTACGACTCATCTGTTAAGTGACAGCACAGACTGTAGTACTACACCTTCTGCTCAGTCTAAGCATGTGCACCTATAAGGGGGTGGGGGGGGAGGGGAAGGGGTTAAATCCTCGCCACGCCTCCTCTCCGACCCTACTGTCCCCCAAGTACTAATAGTGCTTCTCTTCTCTTCATGCAGGTGAAACTGTAGCTTGGATTCTGCCATTCACATCCGGGGGATTTCTGTATATTGCGCTGGTGAACGTTGTGCCTGATCTTTTGGAGGAAAAGAACCCCTGGTAAGTTTTGCGGTGAGCTGCTCTGCAAATTCCATGAAGGATGGTGTGATGTCAGTGTCACTGGCTGTTCGCAGTTTGTCATGTTTACTGGTATGTGGCCATATGTGTTTCTAAAACCAAAGCGGCGCCTTGTTGAGAGGGTGAAGTAAGGCCTTGCAAATACCTGCGGGGGAGTAAGGTGTCTAGAATGCCACATAACAAAGCCATTTATTCATTCATTTGATTTGAGTTTTAGAAAGGGTGCAAATACCGAAGGGTAACCTGGCTCTAGAGATGGAAAAAGGGGCGAACAAGAGACTTACCACTGGAATAAGTGAGTTTTCAAAGATTTACAAAAGTATATTAGGGGGGGGTAGCTGGAGGAGAGCTGTTCGAAGCCTGTGCCGTAAAGATAGAGCGTGGCCACTGGCACGCGTTCTTTGCAGCCTGGGTATACTAATGAGAAAAGCAGCGCATTAAGCAACAGTCTGGTGGGATAGTAACAGGTAGCCAGGGAAGCCTCATGCCATGAACGGCTTTGTGGCAAAAGTTCAAAGATTTAAAAAGAGCCTTTATGAACCATAAGCTAATGACGATTAATGAGATGGGAGAAAAAACTAGAATATTTAGGAAGCCTTAAAATCAGTCTGGCAGCCACGTTCGGAATAAGTTTGTCTGTGCTTTGGACGCGATGAGAGCCCGACATTCAGCGAGTTACAGTAGTCGAGTCTGCCAGGAATGAGCCCTTTGACTGGGGCTTGCTTGGCGGACCTGGTCACAAAGGGTCCAATTTTCCCAATAAGCATTATCCTGCTGAAACAGGTGCTGTTAATTTATTGGTTCGAGGCATGTGGGCTGCTGAATTCATATCTGTGCATAGTCCGCCACCTAGTGTTGGGTCCGGATGATTGCACATTGTTGTCCTGGAAGAGTCTTCGAAGTATCACGAGATAGGTGGCTCCTCCCCTGGACTACAGTGCGCATGGGCATCGCCTCCATCCCCAGATTGTTTTTTTCCGCCATCGGGTTCGGATGTGTTTCGGTTCCCTCTATCGGGACCGATAGTTTGTTCTACTTTCACTCGAGACCAAAAGGTCTTTAGGCTGGGCGTCGGTATTGTTGCGTTCGGGTTTCTTACTGACTCTCAGCTCCGATCTCCTACTGCCCTTCCACGTGCTTCGACGCGGACGGGCCTACACTACACACTTGCTATGGAGCGGACGCCATTCAAGAAGTGTCCGCTGTGTCACTCAAAGTATTCTCACCTTGACGTGCACCCCGTGTGCAATACATGCTTGTCACCGGATCACCGTGAGGACACTTGCATGGCGTGTTCCAAATTTAGGAGCAAGAAAACTTTGAAGATTCGCCGGGCTAATCGGCTCCAGGCTCAATTGTCGGCTTCGGCACCCCCACCTGATGACATCTTCCAGGAATCGGTTGAGGGAGAAGACGACGTACAAGAATCGGACTCTGGCCCCGCGTCCGAAGAAGAGACCGGCGACGCGGGTGATGAGGCCTATGACGAAGTCTCCGACGAGGTAGGGGACGACGACCGGGCTTGTCCCGCAATGGGTGATACCTCGGACGAAGAGCATCCCCAACAAGACTCCGGGGTTACTCCCCGTTATACGGCCCAGGTCGAGGGATCGCCTTCGGGCCTTACCCAAGATCTAACGACCAGTCCTACGTCCCCGCCTCCGGGCCCGGTCACGGACATTTCTAACAAGAAACCGAAAGTGAAGCCAACTGGTCTCGCACCCTCGGATGCGAAACCGAAACCAAAAGTGGCGCTGGTGAAAAAGGTTCTGGAGGCGTCAACTTCCACGAAACCCAAAATGGCCGACTTGAAGAGCCACGCCAAAATGGCTGACCAGAAGAACCGCGCCAAAGTGGCCGACCCAAAGCCATCTGGGTCGGCGCCGAAGGTGAAGGCATCCGACGCGGCGGCGTCGGCACCGAAAGGGGTCGCGGACCTGAAGACGGCTTCTAAAAAGCGTCACGCCGACAGTGCGCCAGGCCATGGGGCGTCGGCGCCGAAGAAGAGGCTTACCGTCGAACACGCTCTCGAAGACGAAGAGTCGCTCGAGTCGTTTCAGCCCTCGGCGTCCCTTACCAAGAAGGTGGGAGAATCCTTACGGCGGATCCAGCAGTCTGTGGTTCCCAGCCAGGACCCTGTGGGGCCTAGGCCCACGACGAAGCCTGCCAAGGGGCAAACGCCCATTCGCTTTACCCTTCCTCCCAAGTCGGCGCCGAAGGCCTTCGCGCCTAAGCAGAGCGGACACTCTCAGGACATCTTGTCGCCGAAGGCTGCCTTGGTGGTGTCAAAGCTTCGGCTCCAGCCGCTCGCGGTGGAAGAACGTCGTGAGGTGCACATCGACGCCAACACAGGAAAATTGTCGCTCCTCAAAAGGAAGATTACATCGGAGCCGACCTTGGAACCTTTTAAGATTCCACTCAAGAGCAAAAAGAACTCTGCGGACTCTTCGGCTCTGATGGAACCACTGTCTCCACAAGCCCTGGAACACTCGCCGGCCCATTCCCCCGTGCCTGACGTCGACGAGGAAGAGGCCGAGTACACCTATCCTGCGTACTCGGATCCGGACGAGGAGCAGGTGCCCTGGACAGCAGGAGACGACGCAAACGACCCGCAGTCGGGGCAGGACACTCAACTTTTCGCCGCAAAGACGTCCCCGACGGAGGACTCGGCGGCATTCAATGCATTGATAGAGAGAGCTGCGGCGAACCATGACGTCGAGCTCCACTCGGATCCAGTGGATGCGGACTTTTTGGTCGACACCTTCTCAGTCGCCGAAAAGCAAGTCAAGACGCTTCCAATGCTTAAAGGAGTGCTGAAGCATGCACAGGAGGTGTTCAAGGAGCCCACCCGGGCGCGGGTGGTCAATCCTCGCATCGACAGGAAGTATAAAGCGGCGCCCACGGATCCCACTTATATTAAGGGACACTTGCCATTGGACTCCCTGGTGGTTTCCAACGCTCGAAAAAGGGCAAATTCGCAAACGACTGGTGACGCTCCTCCCCCTGACAAAGAGTCCAAAATCTTTGAGGCATCAGGCAAGCGCATTGCTGCACAGGCAGCAAACATCTGGAGGATCTCTAACACTCAAGCCCTGCTCGCACGTTATGATAGGGCCCATTATGACACATTAGAGGCCATCCTTCAACACTTGCCTGACCAGTATAAAGAGGCGGGGGAGATGCTCATTCAGGAGGGTAAACTCATTACGAATGCGTCCATCAAATGTGCCCTAGATGTGGCAGACACTGCCTCCAGGGCCATCAACACAAGTGTTTTACTTAGACGTCATGCCTGGCTTCGAATTTCAGGGTTCAAACCCGACATACAGACCACAATATTGGGGCAGACAGTGAATCCTGACCATCTGTTCGGCCCAGAGGTGGATGCCTCCCTAGAAAAAATGAAAAAAGATACTGAGACTGCCAAATCTATGGGAGCTTTACAAAGCCAGCAGTTTCGGGGTGGTTCTTTTCGCCGCTCCAACTCAAGAGGCACCTCAAGGGGCCAGGCATCCCAATCCACACAATACTACAAGGGTAGCTCCCAGTCCTCGTATAACAACAACAAGGGCAGGGGTGGCTACAGAGGCAACAATATCAAAGGCAGGGGACGTGGAAACAATGCATCCAGGTCCACCACCACCAACAAGCAGTGACGTCTTGTCACTTCCCCCCGATCACACGACACCTGTCGGGGGGAGACTCCAACAGTTCCTGCCGGCGTGGAGATCCATCACCACGGACAGGTGGGTGAGGTCTCTTATCCAGTACGGGTACTGTCTAGAACTTACGTCCATTCCACCGGACATACCGCCAAGAACCCGTGCTATGTCCGACGAGCACTTGACCTTGTTGCAGCAAGAAGTTCTGGTCATGCTGCAAAAAGGGGCAATAGAGCTCGTTCCATTGCAAGAACGGGGAACGGGGGTTTACTCCCTGTATTTCCTAATCCCCAAAAAGGACGGATCACTCAGGCCGATCCTGGACCTCAGGCCCCTGAACTGGTACATCAACTCGGAGCACTTCCATATGCTCACATTGCAGCAGGTGCTTCCCCTGCTTCAACAGGGGGACTTCCTAGCAACGCTGGATCTGAAGGATGCCTATTTTCATATTCCCCTGCATCCTTCCCACAGAAGGTATCTCAGATTCAAGATTTTAGACCAGCACTACCAGTTCAGGGTCCTGCCGTTCGGGGTCACCACGGCACCGAGAGTGTTTACAAAATGCCTAGCGACGGTGGCGGCGCATCTCCGTCGCCAGCACGTCCATGTCTTTCCATACCTGGACGATTGGCTTATTCAGGCAAAGACGGAACAGCAGTGCGTAGACCACGTGTCACGCACCATTCACCTCCTGCACGATCTGGGATTCTCTCTGAACTACCCAAAGTCCCATCTCCAGCCCGCCCACGTGCGACAGTATCTGGGCGCGACTATCAACACTCTGGCAGCCACTGCGCAGCCAAATTCAGTGAGAATCGCCAGTATCCAGGCGCTGATCCAACGATTCAGACCCCAACACTCGCTTCCAGCGAGGGTGTTCATGCAGTTGATAGGCATGATGGCCTCCTGCATCTCCATTGTCCCGCACGCGAGACTACATATGCGTCCGCTTCAGGAGTGCCTTGCACGTCAGTGGACTCAGGCTCATGGGCAACTGACAGACCTAGTGTTGGTGAGCGGTCGGGCATACAACTCTCTGCATTGGTGGAATCCACAAAACCTTTGCAAGGGCCGACCATTCCAGGAGCCTGTCCCACAGATCATCCTGACGACGGACGCCTCTCTCCAGGGATGGGGAGCGCATGTACTCCACTACACTGTGCAGGGACTGTGGACACTTCAGCAAAGGAAGATGCACATCAATGTGTTAGAACTGATGGCAATCTTCATGGCCCTAAAGGCGTTCAAAGTACATCTGTGCAACAAGGTCGTGTTGATCCGGACGGACAACATGACGGCCATGTACTACATCCAGAAGCAGGGAGGTACACACTCTCCACAGCTGTCTCACCTGGCTCAGAGCATGTGGAAGTGGGCCATTCAGAGGAACATCTTCCTCATGGCAGAGCATCTCCCGGGCAAGGACAATCAAATGGCAGATCTGCTCAGCAGGCACAGCCATCAGATGCACGAGTGGGAGATACATCCATCAGTACTCCAACCGTACTTCCAAATGTGGGGTCATCCAGAGATAGACCTATTCGCCACAAAGGAGAACGCAAAATGCCAAAGCTTCGCCGCCAGGTTCCCACACCCCCAATCACAGGGCAATGCGATGTGGATGAACTGGTCAGGCAGATTTGCGTACGCTTTTCCCCCAGCACCTCTGATACCGCTGGTGGCACGCAAGCTCAGGCAACACTCGATGACGCTCATCCTGGTTGCTCCAACGTGGGCTCGCCAACCATGGTACACCACGTTTCTGGAACTTTCCGTGGTACCGCATCAAAGGCTTCATCTCACACCCAGCCTTCTGACGCAGAGCCATGGCGACATTCAGCACCCAGATCCGCAACAGCTCAACCTGGCGATCTGGCTCCTGAAGTCCTAGAGTTTGGATACCTCAATCTTCCTCCCGATTGCATGGACATCATTCGGGAGGCAAGGAAGCCCACTACTAGAGCTTGTTATGCGGCTAAATGGAAGAGGTTTGTCATCTACTGTGTAAACCACAGCATTGACCCGCTAGATGCTTCCATTCAAAACATCATATGTTACCTCTTTCATCTGTATCGATGTAATCTAGCGTACTCTTCCATCCGCATTCACCTGTCTGCTATGGCAGCATACCTCCAGAATAGGCAGCACCTGTCACTCTTTAAGGTCCCTGCTATCAAGGCTTTTCTGGAAGGACTCAAAAGGGTCATTCCACCAAGGACTCCACCAGCTCCAGAATGGAACCTCAATGTGGTTCTTACAAGGCTGATGGGTCCTCCCTTTGAGCCACTGCACTCTTGTGAGCTCCAGTTTTTGACTTGGAAGGTTGCGTTCTTAGTAGCAATTACATCGCTACGGAGGGTTAGCGAGCTGCAGGCGCTCACCATCCAAGAACCTTTCTTCCAGGTACATGCTAACAGGGTGGTGCTCCGCACTAACCCTAAATTCTTACCCAAAGTGGTCTCACAGTTCCACATAAACCAAACAATTGAATTGCCGGTGTTTTTCCAAAACCCAGAGACGCTGGCGGAGCGTATGCTCCACACTCTTGATGTGAAAAGGGCCTTGATGTACTATGTGGACAGGACAAAAGATTTCCGCAAAACCAAACAACTTTTTGTTGCTTTTGCCACACAACACAAGGGAAACGCAATCTCCAAAGCGGGGATTGCTAGATGGATAGTAAAGTGCATTCAGATTTGTTACGCTAAAGCTAAGCGCACTCTCACTATCCCACCGAGGGCCCACTCCACTAGGAAGTTGGGGGCCTCTATGGCTTTCCTAGGTAACATTCCCTTAGAAGACATCTGTAGAGCAGCCACATGGTCTACCACACATACTTTCACTAAGCACTACTGTGTAGACGTGCATTCCAAACAGCAGGCAGCTGTTGGTCAGGCTGTTCTAAAAACGCTTTTTCAGACTGCTGCAGCTGGCACGGGCGGCCGCCGTTAATGGAGGGACTGCTATGTATTCTATGCACAGATATGAATTCAGCAGCCCACATGCCTCGAACTGCAAATGCTACTTACCAGTATGCATCTGTTCTTGGCATGTAGGGCTGCTGACATTCATATCGCCCACCCTCCTCCCCGGCGCCTGTAGCAGCTGCAGTATTCATTCATATACACATATGCTCATAGCATGGTCATCACTCACTTTCTTCACTCCATCTCTGCCAATGGCTAAAAACAATCTGGGGATGGAGGCGATGCCCATGCGCACTGTAGTCCAGGGGAGGAGCCACCTATCTCGTGATACTTCGAAGACTCTTCCAGGACAACAATGTGCAATCATCCGGACCCAACACTAGGTGGCGGACTATGCACAGATATGAATGTCAGCAGCCCTACATGCCAAGAACAGATGCATACTGGTAAGTAGCATTTGCAATATTAGTCTCAAATGACAGTTTGGCATTTAAGTTAAACCCAGATTTAAAGCACTAGAGCCCGTCAATAGACACGTGCAAGACATTGAGGCTCCAATAAGACCAGATGGAAGGGTTAACGCACACTACGACCTCAGACTTGTCCGCATTCAGGCTCAAAGGTTTGGCATCCATCCTACAGATTTCAAACACTGTGTAAACAGACTTTGGGTGGGACACTGTCCCCTTTCCAGGCACAGAATAATCAAGTGCTGTCGGCTTAGGAGCAAAATTGAAACCCAAAAGAGGCAGTAACATTAGCCAAAGATGCTGCATGCAAATTAAAGAGAGTGGGGCTCAAGGAGGAACCCCTTAACTGAGCCGTTGATTGGACGACTGGTATGGAAGCAGATGGACAGCCTGTAACATCAAACTAAAATAAGGTTTGAACCAACCAAGTACATTGTCTAGCAATCCAACTGCCCTGAGCCTGTCTGAGAGGGTCTACTGCAGGACTATGCCAGAAGCCACTGAGAGATCGAGTAGAAGAAGGGCCACAGAGCCCCCAGAATCCCAAATCCTGCGGGTGTCATTACTGGTGGCTGTTAACAGGGTCCCAGTGCGGAGGTAGAATGGAATCCAGACCGGTGGATGTCAAGAGCAGCTTTCTTTTCAGTATAACTTGAGCGCTGGGCATCAACATAGCTCGCCATGATTTTGGCCGTCGCCGGCAGAAGGGATATTGGATGATAATCTGCCAGAATCGCAGGGTTTAAGGGAGATTTCTTGAAGTCGAATAACCAAAGCTGTTTTGCAGAAGACTGGCACCTGGCTGGTTGATATGAGGTGTAACAGATTGAAGTTAGGACAGGTGACACCCCTGGGCCATGGCCCTTAGAATTCATACAGAGCCTGGATGGAGAAGAGGGGCGTAAGAACTTGAATAAAACTTTGAAAAAAAGCCACAGTTACCGCAAAATATGCAGACCAAGAGAGTAACTTGGCTTCAAGGTGCAAGGAAGATGCCAATGTGTCAAGAATCGATAGAGCATCAGGAACAGAGGACAAGGAGGACAAAAGATGTACGATCTTCTCTTAGAAGAAGTCAGTTAAGTCAGAACAAAGGATTCGTGTAGGGCCAGTCGAGTAAGTCATCGCTTCAGGGTGGGCCAAAGAATTGTACCCTACAAACATTTGTTTAGTGGGATTTTTTGGGAGCAAGAATCCGTTCTTGATCATATTTAGTCCAGGCTTTGCTTGAAAGGATTTTGTGACTGTTAGATTCTTATAGTGTATTTATCTGCAGAATTGTATGAGCTCCCAGGAGCGCTCCAGTTTTTTTTAGATTTCCTCTTGGCCAGAGTCAGGTCCTGTTGTATCCCAAGGAGCGATGGAGTAGAGCGCTGGGAAACAAAGAACGTCACAGGAAGAGGAATAAAGGACGTCACAAGAAGGGGAATAAAGGACTTCACAAGAAATGTTGCATATCGAGCACTGGTGATCCGTTTATGAAACTAATCGACATAGTTGTCGATGCTACCAGGGCTCAGGCGCAGTAAGCTCTAAGCAGGTGACCCACGTAAGAGGGTTCAGTTTAGACCACGAGTGTTGAGAAATGTTGGAAGACTCATTGATTTTTATCTTGGTCTCTCTCCTTTAGTGACAAAAACATTGCTTTGCGGTCCTCCTGTGTCCATTCTGAAGTAGAAAGAGTGTTGCTGAAGCTTGGCAGGACTAGATCTGGGTAAATGTATCCAGGCCTTTTATAAACTTTTCTGAGAGAGCTATTGCTCCATGTAATAAAGCAGGGACTCGTTTAGGGTCGATTCACTTCAAAGATTGACAATTCACACGCCCTCGCGAAGCTTTCTAAAATCTTTTAATGGATTTCAATTTGGCATTGGCCTTAATTTTCATATTCAAGGGATGATCTGATGTTCTCAAAGTTTGTTTTACAAAAAACAAAGGAACCCTAAAGGTATGTCGCAGGGACCTTGGGCAGTTTCATATTCTATAAAACACTGGTCCCTACATGTGGACAGAATGAGTTGCAAACAAATAATCAGAACACCTAATAAGTGTACTGTCTTTAGTCCAGCCGGACAAGAAGTTTTATTTTAGCGTTTAAGTCAATAAAACAAAAATATAAAGACACTGAAATAACAAGTGGGCACAGCCGTGACCCACAACATACAAAACAAAACAACGAAAGCAATGGCCAAAAGGGCAAGGCTACAATAAGTCTGTGTACTGTGTAGAGAAGTGTGGCTCAGTGGTTAAAGCGGCAGACCCTGATGCAGGGGGCTAGCCCGGGACCAGGGTTCAATTCCCCGCCTCGGCGGGTCTTGGGCTCAAAAATTCCACGGGCCTGATAATTCTCGCCTCGGTGCCTATTCCAATCATGGAGTCCCACTCTGCAACTCTGGGAAATAGCTTGCTTAATCTCCACAACGGCCCCCACAACGCTAAGGATGCCTGGCCTTCACCCTGGGGGTGCCCAGGAGTGGACGCCTCACAGGGAAAGCCAGGATGGGTTCCACAGCGGTATTCGTACAAGCGCCTTGAGACCCTTGTGGGTGAGTAGTGCGCTATAAAAGTATCAATTTACATTTACATTTACTTGTATTCAGTATTCACAGACGCGAATTTTCATAACCACAAATTTGCATTTTTACAATATTTCAGTATCATATTGCATAAGGGGTTTTTTACAAGTCGACGACGTTTCGATGCCTTATTTAACCGCATGCGCGCTAGCGGTTTTCCCGCTGAGCGCTGCGATTTTGAAAATCCCGCGTTACGTGACAAGGTCAACTTGTCACACGCACAGCGCAGGTAACGCCCATGACGAGCTGACCTTGTCACACGCATCGAAGGGGTTAATTATGGGCATCATCTTCAGGACCGAGAAATAATCATTGTTGTCTTATTACAAACAATATTTTCACTATGCCTTTCGGCATTACTTAAACTGGAAAAATAAATTCAAGAAAAAGGAATAAAGGAGGGAAAAAGAACAAATGAGGCATAACGTTAGGCATGTTGATTAAAAAGACTGATCTTCATAGCTATGTTTTAAAAAAACATTGTGAAGTATTTGTAAAGGTGAAGGTGCCAAGTATTTTCGATTAAAGAAGACCCATCCTCACGTTTTAAAAAAACAGCATTGTGGAGTATATGCGAAGGTGCCATTAATGAATAACCATTTATAAACAATAAACATTTGGTTGGAAACCTTGCGGGCGTCGGCTGTGTTTGCAGCGCTCCACATAGTGCCTGTTCGGTCGGGTGTGGCCTCGGGTCGATAGGTGGCTATAAATCGATTGGTGAACTTGACACGGCGAAGGTGAAACAGTAGGAACAATGATCGTCAAGACGAATATAAAAGTGGGCGCAGTGCCGGTATTAGCACAAGAGCAGTGAGACGGGGGGGGGTGGGAGGGGTGTTGGAAGGACGGCGCAATTATATTGTGGTGCAAGCGATGAGTCAAGACATGCACGGATGGTCAGCGCGGTGTCTAAGTGGACCTATCATACCTGCGAGCATGGTGAAACCAATTTCAAAGGGATATAGGAGCGATTAATTTCACTCGTGGTGGTATCTAGGGAAACAGTAAAGAGAATTTGGGCAAGGATCCAGAGCACACTATACACAATAGATATCGATCATATGTTCAACTCTTCATTCCTTCAGGATAGATCACCCAAATGCGTTATTTTCAAAAAGTATTTTATTGTCATCAGCGTTCCCCACTTGGGAGTCACTGTGCTTATCACTTTAGCCTACACGTGTTTCATCACAGCATGTGGCTGTGAATCTTCAGGGCTATAAGAAATATAATAGAAAGCAAAATGATAAAAAGACAAGAATACGTGTGAAAGCAGAGAAAGGGGGACACCAGTGCAGTGGAAACCAACACAGGAGGGACGGGAATAGAACAAAATGGGAGGGGAATTTTTGTGACTTAAAGCACCAAAATTTAATTTAACTCGGAATTCTATTTGATAGTATCAAATTTTAGTGAGAAAGAGTAATGTGTCGTGACATACGGCGCATTTGAGGATAGCTAGATATCTCCTGATTCCTATCTGTACTTAAATGCAAGGGTGAGCAGTGAGGTGACTTATTTAAATTGTAGTTTACATTTTTTAAAATCAGATTTATCCTACCAAAAAAATAATTGTATAGATTAGATGACTGCGTCTGCACCATATTCATAATAGAATTTATGCCAATTCCTTAACGTTCAAAGTGGGAAGCGAGTATTTGAGAAACCAACACACTATACACATGTCTATGATACTTTTTAGAAAGCGACAATCTATGGCTAATTATTAATGATCATCAGGATAATTACTAAACCGACATCTATACCTTTAAATTCCATTGAGTTACTATTACGGAAACTGTATTTACACGAGTATATGACATTACTCCTTAATGCTTAAAGAAGTTATAACTGTTTATAAAGCAAGTTCACATTCAGTAAATCACAATTTTCTATATAAGTACATTTGTCATGTTAGGGCGATAGTGCAGGATGTGCCTGAATGTTTAATAATAGTCATAAGAAACGCCACAAGAAATTGTCAAACCAAAGACATTACACTACTCTCAATACTATTGCCTTCGTTAATACGTGGACCAAGTTATCATTTAAGACATGCGGTAACAGTAAACAAGTGTGCTGTTTCACTCTACTATGGTATTAGGAATCATGAAAAATAGCAGCAAGTCATTCCCTTCGTTGATCAAGTGACTATGTGTCTTCTCTTGCATGCGGTAATTGCAAAAAGGTGAGCCGTGTCACTCTATTGGGGTAATGGTGGCGGTGGCTAAAGTCTTACATGAGAATTTATTTGTCGGCCAAAAGGTGATATCTAGCAGAAAAGGAGAATTTTAGTGTGCAGCTGCGAAATCACACAGGGAAAATGGAGCTATTACCTGATCTAAATGATCGAGGCGCGTGGTCTGTAGAGAAAAAGAATAAAGGGCGGATTTGTTGGTATATTAATTAGACACGCTATTTCGCGTACATAAAAATGGTGGCTCAAGGTTAAGTAAACTCACTGGGGAACCGGTGATAATTCCAACCCGGTCCTTATCGGGTGGTATATTCGCGTTCAAAAGGAAAAACGGCATCAGTTGGTATGTCCAGTTGCCGTCAGCAACTGTTTACTTGATAAGTTTCAAACTTGTAAGTATTCAAACAATGGTTATCAGGCTGGAAATAAAAATAAATAAAGAGATCGTGGGCGTTAAACGGGATTCTTCCACTGTGAGAATGTTCACAAGGAGATCTCGAATGCGCATGGATTAACGCGCGTCTTACCCGTGTTCAGCCCGTCTAGAAGCTTACTCCAGCTTCGGAATTGGTCTCCAAGTGCGGGAACAACATGATCAGTTGTTCCCGCCCCTTTTGAAAGCGCAGGTGGCAAAAAAGGCTAGACCGCTCAAGGTTAATGTTACAGTCAATGGCAAAAAAAGGAAGAGTTACTTCCCATAGACGCGTGTCGGAGTATCGACACAGTCTTAGCCTACAGACCTCGCGTTTAGTGATCAGCATTAGTGCAGAAGTAAAAATTATAAAGTGTAACTTCTATTTATTATAATTAATTGGGTTAAATTCTGACAGAATCAAAGGATGTAACTATATTGTTCTTGTAATTGAATAATTCGAGTCTTAAAGCCATCAGGACTCACGTTTAGTGAGTTTATATTAGTATAGAAAAAAGAATAATATGATGGCTTATATCTATGCTTAATCTAATTAATTAACTGGAAAGGTTGGTGGCCAGTATCCGTGGGTTGTTTAGAAAGATTTATTCCCGGAGTAGTTAAAATAAATGTGATTGGGAAAGTCATGTGAGGAGTATTATAAGGACATTTATAAAAATTATTCGCAGCTGCTAAAAAGAAATAGCAGTTGGGTAAATTTCATTTTATTCAAGGAAAGACCCCTCTGTGGGTCCATGTTACATGTTCTAGGATCTGATCATACTAAATCTAATTTGTCGGCAGTAATTGTAAGAAACAAACTCCCTTAAAAAACTGGGAGGAAAAGAACATAGGATCCTCAAATCTATAGTATTCAATCCATTTAGTAACAAAAATCTGCGTAATCTGTGGAGTCATTCCCTTAACAACAATCTACGATTATAATCCAGACTAACAATTACATAAATTTTGCAAGTAAACAAGTGTTTTTGTATTTTCTTCAAAGGCATTCTCACGTTCGGTACTAGACTGAAGAAGTTCTTTGTTCCATGTAGATTCAGTTGTACAAATGCCACAATGATACTGATATTCGAGAAGAAATGTCTCACAGGGGATCAGCTTAGTTGTCTGACCCTAAGAAAAAATGTAGTTCATCATCCGTATTCTGACCCGTTCTAGTCGTGTCTAGACGCATGATCCATAGTGCCTCTTGTCTTCTAAGGCGTAGTTCCCTGTTGCCTCCTCTTACTCCAGCTTGTACAACGTCAATGCCATAGAAGGTAAAAGATTTGATATTTCCTTGTGCAGGGCATGAGGCCATATGTATGGCCATGGGGTATCTTGGGTCCTTAGTTGCGTATGCTCTGGCATGTTCTCTTATGCGTTCTCTGAGTGCCCTGATCGTACTTCCCACATATCTGCTTTTACATGCACATTCAATAATGTACACCGTGAATTTCGTGTCACAATTAATGTTTGTTTTGATTGGATATGGTTTAGATCTATGGTCCAAAAATGTTTTGATACCATGTTTTGCCCATCTACACATTGAGCACATTCCGCATTTGAAGAAACCCTTTGATTTCTGGGTCAGCCAGTCACACGTTCTTGTGTCTTTGGGCACTGTTGGACTTAGTCTGTTCTTTAGATTTCTTCCCCTGCGAAAAGTTATTTGAGGATGACTCCCTATTGCAGTTGCCAAGGTTCTGTCTGCACTAAGGATCCCCCAATGTTTGTGAAAACTCTTACGTACCACAGGACTTAATTCGTTAAAGTCTGTGATAAGTCTCACTGGTTGTTGGTTTTTCCCAGTTATAGGATTTTTTGGTGTTAAGGTTGACTCCCTGCTGATTTTTTTAATTTTTTTGTCCGCTTTAGAAATAATCTGAGGTTTATAACCTCTTTTTGAGAACCTGGACTGCATGTCTTGTATACATGTTTCAAACTCTTGTTCCTCGCTACAGTTCCTTCTTGCTCTCATAAATTCACCGTAGGGGATACCATTTATCTGATGGATAGGATGACAACTGTTGCTATGAAGAATTGCATTGCATGCTGTTGTTTTGCGGAATAACCTGCTGTGCAGAGCCCCATCTTTTACATATAGTTCCAGGTCCAAAAAAGCAACCTTGGAACTGCTGATGTGCGTGGTGAATCGCATATTCATATCATTGTCATTTAGATAAGCACAGAAATCCATAAGTGTAGTCTCAGTTCCTGACCATATTAGGAGGCAGTCGTCAATGTAACGGCCCCAGTAAAGTATGCAGTCGATCCATTTAGTTCCCCTGATGCTCCAAATCATGTCAGTCTCAAGGGCGCCCATGTAAATGTTAGCAAAAGACGGGGAAAATCTAGACCCCATGGCTACTCCCCTTATTTGTTTATACCATTTTTTGTCAAATACAAAAAAAATTTGGTTCAAAATGATATCCATCATTGTTACCAGCATTTTGGTGTGTTCGAGCAAAGTGATGGGTCTGGTATTCAATGCTCTGGTTGCGGCTGCTAGTCCCAGGTTCGGTTCTATGGAGGTGTAGAGCGATACCACATCAAGGGTCGCCAGTATCAATCCAGGTTGCCATGTGATGTTTGCTAACATTTACATGGGCGCCCTTGAGACTGACATGATTTGGAGCATCAGGGGAACTAAATGGATCGACTGCATACTTTACTGGGGCCGTTACATTGACGACTGCCTCCTAATATGGTCAGGAACTGAGACTACACGTATGGATTTCTGTGCTTATCTAAATGACAATGATATGAATATGCGATTCACCACGCACATCAGCAGTTCCAAGGTTGCTTTTTTGGACCTGGAGCTATATGTAAAAGATGGGGCTCTGCACAGCAGGTTATTCCGCAAAACAACAGCATGCAATGCAATTCTTCATAGCAACAGTTGTCATCCTATCCATCAGATAAATGGTATCCCCTACGGTGAATTTATGAGAGCAAGAAGGAACTGTAGCGAGGAACAAGAGTTTGAAACATGTATACAAGACATGCAGTCCAGGTTCTCAAAAAGAGGTTATAAACCTCAGATTATTTCTAAAGCGGACAAAAAAATTAAAAAAATCAGCAGGGAGTCAACCTTAACACCAAAAAATCCTATAACTGGGAAAAACCAACAACCAGTGAGACTTATCACAGACTTTAACGAATTAAGTCCTGTGGTACGTAAGAGTTTTCACAAACATTGGGGGATCCTTAGTGCAGACAGAACCTTGGCAACTGCAATAGGGAGTCATCCTCAAATAACTTTTCGCAGGGGAAGAAATCTAAAGAACAGACTAAGTCCAACAGTGCCCAAAGACACAAGAACGTGTGACTGGCTGACCCAGAAATCAAAGGGTTTCTTCAAATGCGGAATGTGCTCAATGTGTAGATGGGCAAAACATGGTATCAAAACATTTTTGGACCATAGATCTAAACCATATCCAATCAAAACAAACATTAATTGTGACACGAAATTCACGGTGTACATTATTGAATGTGCATGTAAAAGCAGATATGTGGGAAGTACGATCAGGGCACTCAGAGAACGCATAAGAGAACATGCCAGAGCATATGCAACTAAGGACCCAAGATACCCCATGGCCATACATATGGCCTCATGCCCTGCACAAGGAAATATCAAATCTTTTACCTTCTATGGCATTGACGTTGTACAAGCTGGAGTAAGAGGAGGCAACAGGGAACTACGCCTTAGAAGACAAGAGGCACTATGGATCATGCGTCTAGACACGACTAGAACGGGTCAGAATACGGATGATGAACTACATTTTTTCTTAGGGTCAGACAACTAAGCTGATCCCCTGTGAGACATTTCTTCTCGAATATCAGTATCATTGTGGCATTTGTACAACTGAATCTACATGGAACAAAGAACTTCTTCAGTCTAGTACCGAACGTGAGAATGCCTTTGAAGAAAATACAAAAACACTTGTTTACTTGCAAAATTTATGTAATTGTTAGTCTGGATTATAATCGTAGATTGTTGTTAAGGGAATGACTCCACAGATTACGCAGATTTTTGTTACTAAATGGATTGAATACTATAGATTTGAGGATCCTATGTTCTTTTCCTCCCAGTTTTTTAAGGGAGTTTGTTTCTTACAATTACTGCTGACAAATTAGATTTAGTATGATCAGATCCTAGAACATGTAACATGGACCCACAGAGGGGTCTTTCCTTGAATAAAATGAAATTTACCCAACTGCTATTTCTTTTTAGCAGCTGCGAATAATTTTTATAAATGTCCTTATAATACTCCTCACATGACTTTCCCAATCACATTTATTTTAACTACTCCGGGAATAAATCTTTCTAAACAACCCACGGATACTGGCCACCAACCTTTCCAGTTAATTAATTAGATTAAGCATAGATATAAGCCATCATATTATTCTTTTTTCTATACTAATATAAACTCACTAAACGTGAGTCCTGATGGCTTTAAGACTCGAATTATTCAATTACAAGAACAATATAGTTACATCCTTTGATTCTGTCAGAATTTAACCCAATTAATTATAATAAATAGAAGTTACACTTTATAATTTTTACTTCTGCACTAATGCTGATCACTAAACGCGAGGTCTGTAGGCTAAGACTGTGTCGATACTCCGACACGCGTCTATGGGAAGTAACTCTTCCTTTTTTTGCCATTGACTGTAACATTAACCTTGAGCGGTCTAGCCTTTTTTGCCACCTGCGCTTTCAAAAGGGGCGGGAACAACTGATCATGTTGTTCCCGCACTTGGAGACCAATTCCGAAGCTGGAGTAAGCTTCTAGACGGGCTGAACACGGGTAAGACGCGCGTTAATCCATGCGTATTCGAGATCTCCTTGTGAACATTCTCACAGTGGAAGAATCCCGTTTAACGCCCACGATCTCTTTATTTATTTTTATTTCCAGCCTGATAACCATTGTTTGAATACTTACAAGTTTGAAACTTATCAAGTAAACAGTTGCTGACGGCAACCGGACATACCAACTGGTGCCGTTTTTCCTTTTGAACGCGAATATACCACCCGATAAGGACCGGGTTGGAATTATCACCGGTTCCCCGGTGAGTTTACTTAACCTTGAGCCACCATTTTTATGTACGCGAAATAGCGTGTCTAATTAATATACCAACAAATCCGCCCTTTATTCTTTTTCTCTACAGACCACGCGCCTCGATCATTTAGATCAGGTAATAGCTCCATTTTCCCTGTGTGATTTCGCAGCTGCACACTAAAATTCTCCTTTTCTGCTAGATATCACCTTTTGGCCGACAAATAAATTCTCATGTAAGACTTTAGCCACCGCCACCATTACCCCAATAGAGTAACACGGCTCACCTTTTTGCAATTACCGCATGCAAGAGAAGACACATAGTCACTTGATCAACGAAGGGAATGACTTGCTGCTATTTTTCATGATTCCTAATACCATAGTAGAGTGAAACAGCACACTTGTTTACTGTTACCGCATGTCTTAAATGATAACTTGGTCCACGTATTAACGAAGGCAATAGTATTGAGAGTAGTGTAATGTCTTTTTGGTTTGACAATTTCTTGTGGCGTTTCTTATGACTATTATTAAACATTCAGGCACATCCTGCACTATCGCCCTAACATGACAAATGTACTTATATAGAAAATTGTGATTTACTGAATGTGAACTTGCTTTATAAACAGTTATAACTTCTTTAAGCATTAAGGAGTAATGTCATATACTCGTGTAAATACAGTTTCCGTAATAGTAACTCAATGGAATTTAAAGGTATAGATGTCGGTTTAGTAATTATCCTGATGATCATTAATAATTAGCCATAGATTGTCGCTTTCTAAAAAGTATCATAGACATGTGTATAGTGTGTTGGTTTCTCAAATACTCGCTTCCCACTTTGAACGTTAAGGAATTGGCATAAATTCTATTATGAATATGGTGCAGACGCAGTCATCTAATCTATACAATTATTTTTTTGGTAGGATAAATCTGATTTTAAAAAATGTAAACTACAATTTAAATAAGTCACCTCACTGCTCACCCTTGCATTTAAGTACAGATAGGAATCAGGAGATATCTAGCTATCCTCAAATGCGCCGTATGTCACGACACATTACTCTTTCTCACTAAAATTTGATACTATCAAATAGAATTCCGAGTTAAATTAAATTTTGGTGCTTTAAGTCACAAAAATTCCCCTCCCATTTTGTTCTATTCCCGTCCCTCCTGTGTTGGTTTCCACTGCACTGGTGTCCCCCTTTCTCTGCTTTCACACGTATTCTTGTCTTTTTATCATTTTGCTTTCTATTATATTTCTTATAGCCCTGAAGATTCACAGCCACATGCTGTGATGAAACACGTGTAGGCTAAAGTGATAAGCACAGTGACTCCCAAGTGGGGAACGCTGATGACAATAAAATACTTTTTGAAAATAACGCATTTGGGTGATCTATCCTGAAGGAATGAAGAGTTGAACATATGATCGATATCTATTGTGTATAGTGTGCTCTGGATCCTTGCCCAAATTCTCTTTACTGTTTCCCTAGATACCACCACGAGTGAAATTAATCGCTCCTATATCCCTTTGAAATTGGTTTCACCATGCTCGCAGGTATGATAGGTCCACTTAGACACCGCGCTGACCATCCGTGCATGTCTTGACTCATCGCTTGCACCACAATATAATTGCGCCGTCCTTCCAACACCCCTCCCACCCCCCCCCCGTCTCACTGCTCTTGTGCTAATACCGGCACTGCGCCCACTTTTATATTCGTCTTGACGATCATTGTTCCTACTGTTTCACCTTCGCCGTGTCAAGTTCACCAATCGATTTATAGCCACCTATCGACCCGAGGCCACACCCGACCGAACAGGCACTATGTGGAGCGCTGCAAACACAGCCGACGCCCGCAAGGTTTCCAACCAAATGTTTATTGTTTATAAATGGTTATTCATTAATGGCACCTTCGCATATACTCCACAATGCTGTTTTTTTAAAACGTGAGGATGGGTCTTCTTTAATCAAAAATGCTTGGCACCTTCACCTTTACAAATACTTCACAATGTTTTTTTAAAACATAGCTATGAAGATCAGTCTTTTTAATCAACATGCCTAACGTTATGCCTCATTTGTTCTTTTTCCCTCCTTTATTCCTTTTTCTTGAATTTATTTTTCCAGTTTAAGTAATGCCGAAAGGCATAGTGAAAATATTGTTTGTAATAAGACAACAATGATTATTTCTCGGTCCTGAAGATGATGCCCATAATTAACCCCTTCGATGCGTGTGACAAGGTCAGCTCGTCATGGGCGTTACCTGCGCTGTGCGTGTGACAAGTTGACCTTGTCACGTAACGCGGGATTTTCAAAATCGCAGCGCTCAGCGGGAAAACCGCTAGCGCGCATGCGGTTAAATAAGGCATCGAAACGTCGTCGACTTGTAAAAAACCCCTTATGCAATATGATACTGAAATATTGTAAAAATGCAAATTTGTGGTTATGAAAATTCGCGTCTGTGAATACTGAATACAAGTAAATGTAAATGTAAATTGATACTTTTATAGCGCACTACTCACCCACAAGGGTCTCAAGGCGCTTGTACGAATACCGCTGTGGAACCCATCCTGGCTTTCCCTGTGAGGCGTCCACTCCTGGGCACCCCCAGGGTGAAGGCCAGGCATCCTTAGCGTTGTGGGGGCCGTTGTGGAGATTAAGCAAGCTATTTCCCAGAGTTGCAGAGTGGGACTCCATGATTGGAATAGGCACCGAGGCGAGAATTATCAGGCCCGTGGAATTTTTGAGCCCAAGACCCGCCGAGGCGGGGAATTGAACCCTGGTCCCGGGCTAGCCCCCTGCATCAGGGTCTGCCGCTTTAACCACTGAGCCACACTTCTCTACACAGTACACAGACTTATTGTAGCCTTGCCCTTTTGGCCATTGCTTTCGTTGTTTTGTATGTTGTGGGTCACGGCTGTGCCCACTTGTTATTTCAGTGTCTTTATATTTTTGTTTTATTGACTTAAACGCTAAAATAAAACTTCTTGTCCGGCTGGACAAAAGACAGTACACTTATTAGGTGTTCTGATTATTTGTTTGCAACTCATTCTGTCCACGTGTAGGGACCAGTGTTCGCAAAGTTTGAGCAGGAGGCCTGGAAAGCTGCAAAAGTTACAGATTTCCAGGCATATTTCAAGCAAACATTTGTGAAGTGCACATTTGCATGAACAAATATTAAATATTTACAGATCCACTTATTCAAACATTTTTCTTTTTCCGCCAAGGGGAGAATCTTACCTCATTGAGCAGCTCCTTTCCCTATGCGCACATTTTAAGAGAAAGTGTGTGTGTGGGGGGGGGTCTCATCTTATCACTGAAAAGGTTTTACTACTGCCCTTGTCAAAACTACATTATTGACCTATTCCAGGGTGGTGATGGCTTGCAAAGGTGTTAGTAGATACCCTTAAACGTGTATGCTGGTGAATGTGTCCAAACCCGTAGGGTATTCTAGCCCTGATCCCACCATCCTCCACCTTTTCCAGCCGTTAAGTGGATTCACTCACGTGAAAAGGCACGTGGTAGGGTCATAAGACAGTGTGTCTCATTGTGTAGTGACAGGAGGTTGGGAGGTGTACTACACGGGTCATAGCGTGGTAGGTCTCTCGCAGGTAGAGTCACCTAGTAGGAAGCTGGTTCCTAACTCTTGTCTTTCTCCTCCTCAGGTACTCCCTGCTGCAGGTCTGCCTGCTGTGCGCCGGCGTGCTGGTGATGGTGCTGCTGTCTCTCAGTGTGGGATGACCTCCGTGGGACCTGTCTGCTACTTGTGGACTTCTTAAGTGGCTACCTGACTGTTACATAGCAATAAGAAACACTAATTTAAACCTAAAGTATAATATATATAGAGAGAGAGAGAGCGTGCGAGCAAGTGTGCTTTATACCCGATTGATGAACCCCCCCTGGAATATTACCATCTTCCACAAGCTGCATGGATCACTGGGATACGACCTCCCTACCCCGGCGGTACCTGTGCCGGAACTGAGGCTTTCTGGTGCTCCTGCGGAACCAGGAACTGTAACAGTTGTGCACTTTCACCGGCCAAAAGAGAGCTTTACAAGCCACTCGGAGCCAGGAACTGACATAGAGGACAGCAGTGCATGAGCAGCAACAGAGAGACGTGCCTTGGGACTCCAGAACCAGGAGATGTGCCAGCGCAGCACTTTAACCGCGCCAGAGAGAACCATTCACGGAACCAGGAGCTAGTAGTGAACAGCAGCACCTTGCACGTGAAGGACCATCGCCAAAGCAGAGAGTCACCCCTGGGCTTTGTTAGCCATTTGCTAGACGAGACAATGAGTATCTGCTCAGTATTCAAATGTGCACCACATGGAACTCCTGCAGGCCTCTCTGGCGGACGTTACAGTCTACACCGCGATGCAAACACTGTGCACGGCACACGCCTCTGGACATCTGGACCGACAGTTGTGCAGCACTGCAGGGCGCTCAGTCAGGCCTCACACTGGGGCCATTGGTTCTCTCCTTATGCCATAGCGACAGTGTGCCCACTGGCCTGCCTTATTATAATAGACACTCTTCGGCCATGTGTGCCATGCATACTTAAGGTTCAGCTTTATGCCAAGCTCTGGTCATGATACACACACACACACGAAGTCCGGCCACGCACAGTACCAACTAGTATCCAGCATTCTATCCCGTACACTTTGGCTGTGAACCACCATACATATGTACAGCTGTGTACCAAACTGCGACCATGCACAGTGTCAACTTGTGTGCATGCCTATAGCGCACACATACACTCTAGCTATGCACAATCCAACTGGAATGCAGCGTTATATCACATATACTTTGCCTATGTACAACACATGCTCATATAAAGCTTTAAAACACGTGCCAGTCATGCACAGTGCCTACTCGTGTGCAGCATCTACCACATATACACTACAACCATGCACTGTGCCAACTGCTATGCAGTTTATTATAATGCGCAGTGTTGTGTAGCTTTCTACATACAGACTCTGGCCGTGTGCCCTGTCCATTCATCTGTAACCTTGAACACACAAGTACTCCGGTGCAGCCTGTGCAGGTAGGAGCAGTGGGGCTGGGTTAGGCGGGGGATTCGACAGACTACCATGAGCGAAAATTGAATAAATAATAAATGTTCCCTCGTCGTCTGTCGAAATCGCCCCTTACCCCGAACTCCCCCAAGGCATCCCCACCACCTTCCCCCCTCCTCCACAGTCCCACCACTCTTACCTGTGCAGGCCGCTGCTGCAAGTACTTCAGTCCTGCACAGAACCCTCTGGCATACTGCACTATCCTGCGTACTACAGCCATGCGTGCCCACATGTGGGAAGCGCTACCATGCACTCTTAAGTCATGCAACTAGTGTGTTGGCCTACACCAGCCACATACGAGGTTGGCACACTGCCCACTTGTGTGCATGGTTATACCACACGCACGCACACACTCTCTCCAGCCATGGACTCTGTACGGTTGTGCGTCACAGGTTTATGTATACTTTAGCCATGCTACTGACATGACCTTATACCACTCACTCAGACCTTATGTAGTGTCCACTAGTTTGTACCCAGTACCTTGTCCCAGTCGTCTTATGCTGGTAGCACCGCCTGTTTTATTACCTCAGGTGTGAGTCCGAAGACCCGAGCGTGTGTTGGGAGCTTGGTTACAAGTGTGGGAGCAGAGAACCCGGGCGGCTCTCTGGGTATGAGTGTACATGACCAGAGGGCGAATGCTGCTTATAGACTTATGAATATGAGACCATTGAACCTAAGAAGAATGATTATATTTCTGGGCTGGAGCGCAATAGCCTATGCCATGGACTTGCCTGACTGCGGGCTAGCGTGCCTCACAGGGACTGTTATTGACGGACAGTAGGAGGTGTGCACCCACAGGACAGTCACTCACAGCTCGGACACCTACAGGGTGGTTTGCCCAGTTGCTGTTCTCATTCTACAAGCTCTTCACTCAAGGGTTGGGTTCTCCTCCTCGCCCTCTATCCAATTGTCATTTCCCACCACATGCTGGCCTTTTACCCAAAGGGCTCAGAAAACCCACCCCAGATTTGTCTTGCACCCTGTCACATGCTGACATTTCACCCAAAGGCTCAGCCCACCCCCTGTCTTGCACCCAAGGTCTGACACCCCCGTCACATACAGGGCTCAGAAACCGTCGCCCCAGACTGGTTGTATACCCATGGACTGGGGTCATACGCAGGTGCTGCACCAGTCGAGACTCCGGTGTACTCACCAGTTTCATGTGATCCTGTTACGGAGGGTTGAGGCTGTCATGATGGTGCTCATACAGCTCTATGTATAATGCACCATCAGGGTCCTACTCTTCCCGTACTGGCCACCGTCGCTCCTGTACTGCAGAGTTGAATGATCCCAGTGTGTTCTGGCCTGTGGAGTCCTCTTCGCTCAGTAACGATCAGATCTGCCTCTGGTGTGCATGGAGCGGGTCCTGTTCTGCCCGTACAATGCACAACCCGCCGTGCATGGTGGGTTCGAGTGTAATGTACCGTGTTCCATCCAGTCCTACAGTCCTTTCTGTCAATTTCTGCGGAGAGCCATTCCTGCTGTATTAAGAGGTGAACGCTCTGTTATGCAGTACTGCAGCCTGCCCGTACAGCACTCTGCACAAGCTTTCCAGGCACATGGGTTCTGTTCTCACTGTAATGCGAGACGCAGCCTCTAGTTTCATTGTGTGAGCTGCATTGCTCGTGTTGGATACCCAGGGACAGCCATGCATTTTTTCATATGTTGTTCACGGGCGCACTTGTCAGCGTGCATTTTTCTCCGTGGCTTGGATACCCAAGCTGTGCTGTCAGAACCTGCTCTCCTCGTTTTGGATACAATGTCAGTGGCGCGTTGTCAGATCCTGCACTGTGCGTGATTGACAGATGAGGCCTGTCACTCGTCAGATCCTGCACCTGCTGCATTGGACCCACAGGACGAGGCGTGCAGTCTTAGTTCCTTCACCTACAGGACCAGTGTTGCATTGTCAGATCCTGCACTCCCTGCGTTCGACCCACAGGACGAGGCGTGCATTCTTAGATCCTTCACCTACAGGACCAGTATTGCATTGTCAGATCCTGCACTCCCTGCGTTCGACCCACAGGACGAGGCGTGCCTTCTTAGATCCTGCACCTACAGGGCCAGTGTTGCATTACCCGTCCTGCACTTCCTGCATTGGACACAGTGTCAGTCATGCATTGTTAGCTCCTGTACTCTCTGCATTGTCACACAGCGCCAGTCATGCGTTGTTAGCTCCTGCACTCCCTGCATTGGCCACACCGCGTCAGTCATGCGTTGTTAGCTCCTGCATGCCCTGTGTTGGACACACAGCCTCAGTCATGCGTTGTTAGCTCCTGCACTCCCTGCATTGGCCACACAGCCTCAGTCATGCGCTGTTAGCTCCTGCACTCTCTGCATTGGCCACACAGCCTCAGTCATGCGTTGTTAGCTCCTGCACTCCCTGCATTGGCCACACAGCCTCAGTCATGCGTTGTTAGCTCCTGCACTCTCTGCATTGGCCACACAGCCTCAGTCATGCGTTGTTGGCTCCTGCGCTCCCTTTGTTGAAGCACACAAGACTAGTGTTGCATTGCCAGAGCCCACCTTCTTATGTTGTTGACCCCCATCATATGGTACCAGGGTGCAGTTCCGGATGGGCGGGGTGACGCACAGGCCAGGTACAGGGATCCCACCCCTGCGTCCGTCCCTGGGTGGCGGAGTAATGTCCCTCGTAGGATGCTTGCTGATGTAAAGATGGAGAGATGTTTTATTTTGAGATACACTTTTGTACGAGTGTTCCTTTGAGATGTTTATTGTTCATGTTCTGCCCTTTTGCACCGAGTCTTCTAAAGACCCAATAAAATGTTTCTTATAAATTGCTTGGATCTCTTTCTTTCAGACTCCGGCTGTGTCCCCGCCCCTTGCAGTGAGGTGAGTGGCTGCAGTGATTAGTCTGGGACAGCAGAGGCAGTGTGTGGGAAGATGGTGGACATCATGTCAAGTCAAGTCAAAAGATTTATATAGCGCCCTACATACCCAGAGGGTCTCAAGGCGCTTGAAGAAGGGTGGGGAATTACTTGTCAAATATCCAAGTTTTAAGTTGCTTTCTGAATGCTAGGTGGTTCTGAGTGAGGCGAAGGTGGGTAGGAAGTGAGTTCCAGGTTTTAGCTGCCAGGTAGGAGAAGGATCTACCTCCCAGGGTGGTTTTGTTGATGCGAGGTACAGTACAAGGGCTTGGTTGGAGGATCGTAGCTGGCGAGAGGGGGTGTAGAAGGGGTCGTGCGTTGAGGCATTCGGGTCCCAGTTCGTAAAGTGCTTTGTGTGCGTGGGTTAGGAGGCGGAAAGTGATCCTCTTATTGACGGGGAGCCAGTGGAGGTTTTTCAGGTGACCAGAGATGTGGTCTTTACGCGGAATGTCTAGTATGAGTCTGGCTGAAGCGTTCTGGATGCGTTGGAGTTTTTTCTGGAGTTTTGCGGTGGTACCGGCGTATAGGGTGTTTCCGTAGTCCAGGCGGCTCGTGACCAGTGCGTGGGTGACTGTTTTTCTAGTTTCGGTGGGGATCCAGCGAAATGTTTTTTTGAGCATGCGAAAAATGTTGAAGCAGGATGATGAAACGGCGTTGACTTGTCTGCTCATGGAGAGTGAGGAGTCCAGGATGACGCCCAGGTTCCGTGCGTGGTCCGTCGGGATGGGTGCTTTTCCAAGGGCCTCTGGCCACCAAGAGTCATCCCAGGCGGAGGGGGAGGTACCTAAGATAAGGACTTCTGTTTTGTCTGAGTTCAGTTTCAGACGGCTGTGCTTCATCCACTCGGCTACTTCTTTCATTCCTTCATGTAGGTTGGTTTTGGCAGTGTTAGGGTCTCTGGTGAGTGATAGGATCAGTTGAGTGTCATCAGCGTAGGAGATGATGTTGAGGTTGTGTTGGCGTGCGATGGCCGCGAGGGGGCTCATGTATACGTTGAAGAGGGTGGGGCTGAGTGAAGATCCTTGTGGTACACCGCAGATGACTTCAGTGGCCTCAGACTTGAATGGTGGGAGGCGGACTCTCTGGGTTCTTCCGGTGAGGAACGAGGTGATCCATTCCAGTGCTTTTCCTTGGATTCCGATATTTCGGAGGCGCTGTAGAAGGGTGCTATGACAGACTGTGTCGAAGGCTGCGGAGAGGTCGAGGAGGATGAGGGCGACTGTGCCTCCATTGTCCAGTAGAGTTCGAATGTCGTCTGTTGCTGCAATGAGGGCGGTCTCAGTGCTGTGTTTGGCTCGGAAGCCGGACTGTGAGGAGTCGAGGGATTTGTTGGTTTCGAGGAAGGCGGCGAGCTGGTTGTTGACAGCTTTCTCAATGACTTTGGCCGAGAATGGAAGGAGCGAGATGGGGCGGTAGTTTTTGAGTTCGGTGTGGTCAGCTGTGGGTTTTTTCAGAAGTGCGCTGAGTTCGGCGTGTTTCCAGCTTTCCGGGAAGGTGGCGGAGTTGAGGGAGCAGTTGATGACGTCTCGGAGGTGTGGTGCTATGATGGAATCTGCTTTGTTGAAGAAGTGGTGAGGGCATGGGTCTGTGGGGGATCCTGAGTGGATGGAGTTCATCAGGCGGATGGTGTCCTCAGTGGAGATTGGGTTCCAGTCATTAAGGATGTTCAAGGGGGGTGAAGGTCCTGCAGAAGGTTGGGTGGGTTGGTCTCCGGGTCGGTTGTCGAAGCTGTTGTGGATGTCTGCGATTTTGTTGTGGAAGAATGAGGCTAGGGAGTCGCAGAGGGCTTGAGAGGGGGTGATGTCGTTGGAGTTGGCTGAAGGGTTGGTAAATTCTTTGACGATGTTGAATAATTCCTTGCTGTTGTGGGCGTTGTTATCTAGTCGGTCTTTGAAAGCGGCTTTCTTGGCAGACCGGATTAGTTGGTGGTGTATGCGGGTGGCGTTTTTGAAGGCGTCCCTGGTGTTGGTGTTTGGGTCTTTTTTCCAGGCCTTCTCGAGGGAGCGACACAGTTTCTTCGATTTCTTAAGATCATCGTTGAACCAGGAGGCGTTTTTACTGCCTAGTTTGGTTTGACGTTTTTTCAGCGGTGCTAGGATGTCGGCGCTGTTGGATAGCCATTGGGTGAGGTTAATGGCTGCTTGGTCGGGGTTTGAGGGGTGGGCAGGGGGGTTTTGAAGAAGCACAGAGGAGATCTGGTCGATGGTGATTTTGTTCCAGTTTCTTCGCAGGGTAGGATGAGGATGGTTGTAGGTTGTGGTCTTATTGTAGATAAAGTGAACGCAGCTGTGGTCCGTCCATTGGAGAGCTGTGGTGTGACTGAAGGAGACATGTTTGCTGGAAGTGAAGATCGGGTCGAGTGTGTGACCTGCAATGTGGGTGGGGGTAGTGACAAGTTGTTTGAGTCCGAGGTTGGCGAGATTGTCCAGAAGGGTGGTGGTGTTGCTTTCGTTGCTCTTTTCCAGGTGAAAGTTGAAGTCTCCCAATAGAATGTATTCCTCGGAGGGGATGGCGTGTGGGGTGATAAAGTCAGTGATGTCGTCACTGAATTGTGCACGGGGCCTTGGAGGCCGGTAGAGGAGAGTGCCTTGAGTGTGGTCTTGGGGTCGGTGTGGATCTGGAAGTGAAGGTGTTCGGCGCTGGCAAGGTTGACGTCTGAGCTGGTTGAGATGCGGATGGAATTCTTATGGACGATAGCGATGCCTCCTCCTGTTTGGTCGGTGCGGTCCTTACGGATGATCTTGTATCCTTCCGGGATGGCAATGGTGATGTCTGGGGCTGAGGAGGCGTTCATCCATGTTTCTGTTAGGAAGGTGACGTCCGGGGAGATGGTGTCTAGTAGATTCCAGAGGTCGATGGCGTGCCTGTGGACCGAGCGGGTGTTGAGCAGGATGCATTGTAGGTGGTTGGTGTCAGAGCTCTGTTTGGTGTTAGTGGATGAGGAGTTGTTCTTGGTGCCGTCGAACTTGCAGGAGTTGCAAGAGAAGGGTCCATGGGTGTGTCCAGGAGCGGCTTGGACGCAGTTGGGGGAACGGCCGGGGTTTAGGGCTAAGAGGGTGGTGGCGTCGTATGTAATTCGGGTGGGGTGGGTGGTACGAGGGCCAGGGGGTCTGGCGCTGGGCGCGGTCCAGGCGCGGATGGGCGTAGACGGGCTTATCTTTGGCGCACCTTCGGCGCGACTGGGGCGCGATCGCTGCGCGTGAACGCTGCGCGTAGGTCCTACTGACATAAGTTGGGAGGGGGAGGGGGGCGGAGCGTGGGAGGGGGAGCTGGGAGGCGTTAGCGAAGGGGGAGGGACGGGCTGCAGGCACAACAAAATGGTGGGCGCAAAAACAACAGGACGCTATGCGAGGTCAATGAACATACAAATAAGCAAATGCGAGGATTCAAACAGCAGCGCTATGCACACATGTCATCAATTAAAATTGTAAAGCCCTGAAATGGTAAACGACAGTCAGCAGCGCAATTCACGTAGGAGCAAATAACACCAATTAACTACGTAAATGCGGAGCGCTACGCTGGAAGCTGGGCGCTGAATCAGGACTGAAAATGCCAATAAGAAATTAAAATGCCAGTGGATAGGCAGCGCGAACGATACCACAGTGGCGCTTGTAGGTCGGGAGGTGGGCAGGAGCAACCGCTTCACGTGTAGTTCAGCTGGTCACAGGGGCTCCTCAGCCGAGTTGATCCTAGTTCTTCGTGGGTTGCAGCGGTTTGGCATCCTTGGATAGAGCACACACACCCTCCAGGGGCCTCAGAGGGCCTCAGTGACCACTGCAGGCCCCCAGTGAGAGAAGTCAAAGAGTCTCATCTATGTGGGGCTGACCGAGGACAGAGTTCATCCGATTCTCAATTACAAAGAAGAGAGGTGCTCTACCTGCTTTAAACTCCTGAACAAACCGGGACAGAGAAAGGGGCGTGGACTTTTGGAGGCCTGGTTCGTTCCCAGACCATATCTTTAACACCTTCGAATCTCATGACGAGCTCAACTCGTCATGAGCCACGGTGCTCGTGTGCTCACGACGAGCTGAGCTTGTCATGACCTTTAGAACGCTCACATTTCTTTATTTATCTATTTATTCAAAGTTTTATATAGCGCGAACAAGATCTTTGCAGATATCAGAGCGCTTTACAGAAACAAGGGGTAGGGGCAACAGGAGGGTGATTAAACCAACTATTGGGTACAATATAGTAGTCGATAGTGAATGAGTAGCAGAATAGGATAACAAACAAGTAAGCAAGTAGCAATATAATACCAATAAACGATCAGGTGCCAATAATACACAAACGGTGCAAAGTCTTAGATCCAGCAATAATAGAGTTCATGTGAACTTGGCCATAAGGATGGCTTTGACCTCCTTCTTAAAAAGTGCCGTGGAGGAGATAAGTCTTGTTTCAGGAGGGAGTGCATTCCAGATCCTGGGTGCCATTCCTGAGAAGGAGCGCTTGTATGTTTTTTCCTTCCGGAATCTTCGAGGTTTCAGGAGGAGATTTTTTGTGCTTCTATTGGATCTCGAGCCACCAGATATAGTCAGCTTTTGAGTGAGGTAGTTGGGAGACTTGTGGTGTACGGCCGAGTGTGTCATACAGGCAATTTTCAGCTGTATTCTGGCTTCAACAGGCAGCCAGTTCAGGGATCTCAAGTCAGGGGATATATGCGAATGTTTTCAAGAACCAGTGATGAGTCTTGCGGCAGCGTTCAAGGAGGCTCTTAGGGGAGCGGTTGTTGAAAGGGGGAGCCCACTGAGGGCCACGATTCCGTAGTCTATGCGGGTGAGGACTAGGGCTTGTACAGCAGTTTGGAAGTCCTTAGCTGGGAGGAAAGGTTTAAGTTTCCTCCGAGTGTTGATTTGGAAAGTAGCTCCTTTAGTTGCTTTGCTAATGTGCTGCTGCATATTGAGGTTGGCGTCAAGTGTGATGCCTAAGGATTTCGCGGATTCCACAATAGTGGGTTGGACATTGAGGGCAATTAGGTGATTGAGCCAGGTTTGGGTGATGGCGATTTTCTCAGGAGGTGAGATCAGAAGGAACTCAGTTTTCAGAGTATTTAGTTTGAGGTGATTATCGGCCAACCATGATTACTGAGTGTGGAATTCAGAATTTTGATGTCTTCCGGGGATTGTAGTTTGAGGTACAGTTTAGTGTCATCGGCGTACATATGGAAGTGTACATTAGATGCTTGCAGCACGGTGGTGAGTGGTTCCATGACGAGGTTGAACAATGTGGGGGATAGGGAAGATCCTTGTGGGACGCCTAAAGTTGCAGGTACAGCTGAGGACAGTACGTTGTTGATCTTGAACTTCTGAGACCGGTTATGTAGGAAGGAAGTGAACCATTTGAGAACAGTCCCGGATACACCCATTCTGGTATATAACAACTCCAGTAGGTTCTCATGTTTGACAGTATCAAAGGCTGAGGAGATATCAAGAAGGATGAGGATGCAGGAATCATTGCGATCAAGGATTTGGAGGGTGTCATCAATTATGTGCGTCCTAGCTGTTTCCGTGCTGTGTTTCGCTCGGAAGCCTGATTGATGAGGGTTGAGGAGGTCAAACTGATCAATGTGTTTTGTCAGTTGGAGTTGTACGCATTTTTCCAGCAGTTTGGCCAGTGTGAGGATATTAGTGATAGGGCGGTAATTGTGTCGGTCAGCCGGGTCAGCTGTAGGTTTCTTGAGTATTGGCGTGACTTGCCCCACCTTGAGGGAGTCTGGGATGAGTCCTTGTTGAAGGGAGCTGTTAATGATTTTAGTCCAGAGTGGGAGGAGCAGTGGGGTGAAGTCTTTTACTGCATTGGCAGGTAGGGGGTCTATGAAGTGATTAGAGGGCTTCAAGGTGCCGAGCAGTTTGTGAATTGTTTCTTCAGAGTAGGTGTCGAAAGATGTCCATGATGCGTTGTTTTTAGGTTGAGTGGGGGTCATGCTGATGTGGCTGGAGTATCGGCTTGCATCAATGAGGAGATCACTTCTAAAGTTATCGGTCTTTAGTTTAAAGAAAGCAGAGAAGTCTTCACAGTGTGGTGTATCGCTTGCTGTGGTGTTTGCTTGTAAGGGTTGCGTCTTGGTTTGAGTTTTGACTAGTTCGAACAATTTTCTCGGTCGTTTTTTTGCTTGGTCCAGCTGGTGGCTAAAGAAGTCAGATTTCGAGCGCTTGATTTTCTTAAAGTAGGCATTTCTCTTGTTCTTAAGCGTTTTAAGGTGCAGTGCTGAGAGGTCAGATCTCCAGGTGCGCTCAGCCATTCTCATAGCACGCCTGTCCTCATTGAGACTACCATCATACCAGGGGTTCGAGTTCTTGGTGGAGACTCTCTTCAGTTGCAGGGGGGCGGCTTCGTTGATTATTGAGTTCATAGAATCGAGGTAGAGGTCGGTCAGTGATTGAACATCAGAGGCGCCCGAAGGGGGAAGGAGGAGACTGCAGGTGTGGGGAGGCAAGGAGTTAGGGTTAAGATTCTTCATGTCCCTTTTCCAAATCTTGGATTTGGTGGGTTGAGCCAGGGGTAAGTTTAACTTTTTCATTGATGAAGAAAGTGATAATGTGGTGGTCTGACCAGTCACAAGGTTGGATCTCCCCCAGTTGGGTAGTGTCCTCTTTGGCGATGATACGGTCGAGGATCGAGCCTTTGTCGTGTGTCGGGCTGTTGCAGATTTGGGCGGGGTCAAGCGCATTAAGGAAAGATTTGAGACTATTCACCACTGCGTCTTTCTGATCGTTCCAGTGGAGATTGAAGTCACCCAGGTAGATTTGAGTGATCTGCCGACCGGCGTTGGATGAGATCGTGTCCATGAGTTGTTGGGTGAAGGAGAGGTTGTCCCCGGGCGGGTGGTAGAAGACATGTAGAGAGCATACAGGTTTGCCCTCGCTTGAGATATCAAGGCATAAGAGTTCACAGGAAGTGAGGGAGGGGGAGGTGACTTTGGTAACCGAGAGGTTGCTCCTAAAAATGCATGCGATTCCCCCGCCCGTCTTGCCGGACCTGTCGAGTCTAATGATGTGGTAGTTGAGGGGGACTAGTATGTCCATTATAGGTGTAGAATTTTCAGTTAGCCACGTTTCAGTCAGTATGGCTAGGTCAAGATCCATTGATATGATGAGATCTGCGATGTCTGAGGAGTGTCTCGGGGCCGATCTGCAGTTGAGTAGGATGCATTGGAGTCTGGGGGTGAGAAGGGTGGTCGAGTGTTCTAGAGAGAGGGGGATTTTTCTGAGATTATTGGGGACGGAACTTCTGTTACTTAGAGTGGGGGGCCTAAGGGGATTTGTGGGAATTGTGGGTATGGGGTGGTGTGTGGTGTTTGTGTGTTTTAAGGGACCTGGGACATATGAGCTGAGGAGGGTGTATAAGTCGTGGTCCGAAAGGGTGTTGGGGGCGCGACGGGGGCGATAGGTGTGATTGCGAGCGGGGATAGAGGGCCAACGCGGGGAGTATTGATTGAGAGGGTCTGTGGGGCGGGTGGGCAACTTTTTGGATGAGCAGGTGGTGGTAGGTAGGGGGTGTCTGGGGTGTGTGATTAGAAGTTCTTTGATGGTGTGGAGATCATCTTTCACTTGTAGGAGGGTGGATATAATCATGTCCAGAGTTGGATTGGGGATGGAGTTGGGGATGAGAGCCGTGGGCGATTGGTTGAATAGGGAGCTGGAAAGGGAATTGGGGAGGGGGGGAAGGAAATGCTAGCGTAAGTGCAGTAAGTGGGGTGACATTCGGTGGGTGGGACAAGTTGTGGGTGAGGGGTGTGGATGAGGTAGGGGAGAGGTTGGAGTCATAGGTGAGGACGCTGGTGGAAGGCAGAGCAGGTGGGTTGAGGGATGAGTATAGGCTGGAGACGGTGGGGGTGCGAGGAAGGTAGTGGGGGCTGAGAGTGGGGGGGAGAGCGGAAGGGGGGTTAAGGTGAGGGAGGTGGTGTGTTCTTTGAGTCTAGTTGGGAGAGTGGGGTGAGAGAGTGGGGGGGGAGATAGGGTGGGAGATGGACCTGCGGAGGGGATAAGTTCAGGGCGGTGGTGGGCGGGGGGGATAAGTTCAGGGCGGTGGTGGTGGTGGTGGGTTCTGCAAGACTCGTAGGAGGTGTGAGGTGGGGGGTAGGGAAGGGGGGTGGGTATGGAGGATATAGGAGGGGGAGTGATCCTCGCCAGTGAGTGAGGGGTGAGGACAGGTTACATCGGGTGGGTGACTGACTACAGTGCTGGGGGGATGGGAGAGGTGTGAGTCGTTCAGCTGTTGTGATAGGTTTGGTAAGTTAAATTAAAGATTGGAAGTGGAGGGTGTTGTGAGGTCTGAGGTGTTAGGAATGGAGGTCCGCCGGTTGGAGATGTGTTCCCTGAAGGTGGGGAACAGGTTGTCGAGTAGGTCAAGGTTCCTTTCAGTGGATTGGAATAGGATGGTCCCGTTGTTGTAGATGGTGATGGTGGCTCTGCCTGGGAAAACTTGGGATGGTGTGACAGAAAGCGTTAGGCCATGAGCAGATTTTCTGGTGGCGGAGATAGTGAGAATGGAGAGTAACGCTTTCCTCCACTGTGCTCTACGTAGAGTGTAGAGAATGATATCGGTGCTCGTGGCACCATTGATCAGTGAATAGTAGGTGTCCACAAACGGTGTATCAGGGTGAGCCCTTCAGGAAGTTGTGTTTGAAGCGTTTGGCGTTTTTTTTGGTGAGCTCGAGTGGGTAGTTAATTTTGTATGTGTGCTTGCCCATGCGTTCCATGGTGGAAGAGGTGTAGGTAGACGAGGGGGGGTGTGCGTGGGTGAGTGAGAAAAGTTACAGTGCTGTAAGAATGCAAGGCTCGTCATCACCACTCGACCACCGTGGCTCATGGCGAGCTCAGTTCGTCATGACCACACGACCACCGTGGCTCATGACGGGCTCAGCTCGTCATGACCACACGAGCACCGTGGCTCATGGCGAGCTCAGCACGTCATGACCACACGAGCACCGTGGCTCATGACGAGCTCAGCTCGTCATGACCACATGACCACCGTGGCTCAGCTCGTCATGACCACACAACCACCGTGGCTCAGCTCGTCATGACCACACGACCACCGTGGCTCAGCTCGTCATGACCACACAACCACCGTGGCTCAGCTCGTCATGGCCACACGACCACCGTGGCTCAGCTCGTCATGACCACACGACCACCGTGGCTCAGCTCGTCATGACCACACAACCACCGTGGCTCAGCTCGTCATGACCACATGACCACCGTGGCTGAGCTCGTCATGAACACACGACCACCGTGGCTGAGCTCGTCATGAACACACGACCACCGTGGCTGAGCTCGTCATGACCACACACCCACAGTGGCTCAGCTCGTCATGACCACACAACCACCGTGGCTCAGCTCGTCATGACCACACAACCACCGTGGCTCAGCTCGTCATGACCACACGACCACTGTGGCTCAGCTCGTCATGGCCACACGACCACCGTGGCTCAGCTCGTCATGACCACACAACCACCGTGGCTCAGCTCGTCATGACCACACGACCACCGTGGCTCAGCTCGTCATGACCACACAACCACCGTGGCTCAGCTCGTCATGACCACACGACCACCGTGGCTCAGCTCGTCATGACCACACAACCACCGTGGCTCAGCTCGTCATGGCCACACGACCACCGTGGCTCAGCTCGTCATGACCACACAACCACCGTGGCTCAGCTCGTCATGACCACACGACCACCGTGGCTCAGCTCGTCATGACCACACGACCACCGTGGCTCAGCTCGTCATGACCACATGACCACCGTGGCTGAGCTCGTCATGAACACACGACCACCGTGGCTGAGCTCGTCATGAACACACGACCACCGTGGCTGAGCTCGTCATGACCACACACCCACAGTGGCTCAGCTCGTCATGACCACACAACCACCGTGGCTCAGCTCGTCATGACCACACGACCACCGTGGCTCAGCTCGTCATGACCACACGACCACCGTGGCTCAGCTCGTCATGGCCACACGACCACCGTGGCTCAGCTCGTCATGACCACACAACCACCGTGGCTCAGCTCGTCATGACCACACGACCACCGTGGCTCAGCTCGTCATGACCACACGACCACCGTGGCTCAGCTCGTCATGAGCACACAACCACCGTGGCTCAGCTCGTCATGACCACACGACCACCGTGGCTCAGCTCGTCATGACCACACGACCACCGTGGCTCAGCTCGTCATGAGCACACGACCACCGTGGCTCAGCTCGTCATGAGCACACGACCACCGTGGCTCAGCTCGTCATGAACACACGACCACCGTGGCTGAGCTCGTCATGACCACACGACCACCGTGGCTCAGCTCGTCATGGCCACACGACCACCGTGGCTCAGCTCGTCATGACCACACGACCACCGTGGCTCAGCTCGTCATGACCACACGACCACCGTGGCTCAGCTCGTCATGACCACACGACCACCGTGGCTCAGCTCGTCATGAGCACACGACCACCGTGGCTCAGCTCGTCATGAACACACGACCACCGTGGCTGAGCTCGTCATGAACACACGACCACCGTGGCTCAGCTCGTCATGAGCACACGACCACCGTGGCTGAGCTCGTCATGAACACACGACCACCGTGGCTCAGCTCGTCATGAGCACACGACCACCGTGGCTGAGCTCGTCATGAACACACAACCACCGTGGCTCAGCTCGTCATGAGCACACGACCACCGTGGCTGAGCTCGTCATGAGCACAGGGGCGCTGTGCGCGACCCCCCAGCCCAGCAGGGGGGTTTTCCCGGCTGCGAAAGGGTTAATGTTCATAAATATGAGGTGGGGAGCCGAGCAGAGAGTCTGGCTCTAAAAGCCCATGCACGAGCCGAGCCCTGGACATTTGTGTTTCAGAGTCCACGTGCCGAACACCATATACAAATGGGATAAAGAATCTTCAGAATTTTAAAAACAAGTGTGTTTCTTGAAGATGCAGAAGCGTTTCAGCTCAGGGCATCAGATTGGTTCACTGCATTGAGAGGCATTTATTAAAAGGGGCTGTTTTTAGACAAACTTAAGTTTTCAAATCCCCCTCCCCCCGCCACCTGCCAGAACGACAATGCCATTGGTGAATCACCTTGCACGTCAGGTGTCGGGTGCCCCCTGTATGCTGCCGATATCCTACATACAGCAGCATTATAGTCTATTCATATCAGACCCGAGAGCGGGGCCGGTGGAGACGCACCTTGTGCTCACAGATGCAATAAAGAAAAGACAAAAACAGCGAGCACGGGGAGAAGAAATATTTGCCTGAGATTGCACAGTTTGGTCGAGCGGGGAAGCAGAGGAAGGTCCCGGACTTTGGCACCAGCCTCCAGACGGACACCTCTTTCCCAGCCACGTTTCATGTCAAGGGTTCATGCGTGTTCTTTCATTCTTGGCGCCTGAGGTTCGAGGCACATTAAAGCTCGGCTGTTTTGGGGCTCGAGGGTCCATGAGGAGCTCGAGCCGAGCCAGACCAGACACCCGGCTCGAGCGTTCAGTGGCTCGCCCCTTCTTTCATAAGCACCGGTGTGCCCCTTGCGTGTTAACCCGGACACATGTACAGGTCCAAAGTAGCATGACCTTAGAACAGACGGATGAAAGGCGGCGACCGTTCCTGTGTTTATAAATTGGTGCAATAATACAGACGCAGTCATTTATAGCTCCCGCCATAGATTCCGGTGGCATTAAGAACAATCCGATCCTGGCCCTTTCAGAAGTCCTGGGGTTCACACAGGAGAGCGCTGTCCCCCCCCCCCCCCCCCCCCCCCCCCCCCACTCACCAGGCCCCCTAACCTTGAGGTTCACCAGGCTGCGGTTTGGGGTGTCTTAGAGCTTCAACAAAGGCTGACAGTGAAACCTGAGCTCGGACCATAGGAAGTAAACCTGCCAGGAGGAGACGAGGCCAGAGCCAAGAATCCCGAGACCCTCTGTCCTCCTTGACCTCTGGGGATGGGACACAGCAGACCCGCCTGCAAGAGGAGGAGGCAGCAGCCAGGCGCTACATCTGATGTTGCTTTTCAGAGTTCTGCTCTTTGGCGCTACGACAACGGACACCAACTTGCATCTTTCTTTGCAGCCAGCAGCGAGGGGCCTTATGGGGCTTGTAGTTTTGGTTGCAACCGTTTCTTTATGGGCTCAAACCCCAGCTTGCAAAGAGCTTTTTGCTAAAATGCCAGAAGTGGATGCACGTGTTACACATGGAACCACTTGTCAGCACCGTTTCACAAAGTTACCTTCTCCGAGTAAGTCAAATGGTTCCTTGACTTGTAAAAACCGAAGGTAAACCCTGCTCACGTCTGCTTTGAGGTTTCAGTCCTTCACTCACCACCATTGGCCAGGTGGGTTCACTTCTCTTGTGAGTAGGAGAACGTTTTCTACCGAAACTCACAAAACAAAGGCACAGCATGGATGGCGCCAGACACTTCCTAACACACAGTAGGAGTAAGGAACGGTGGCCGGAGCAGAAGGAACCTCACACCATCCTCACACGCCCAGGACGGTAGTGTGTGTGTGTGTGTGTGAGAGGCGCTAAGGACTGTTGCCTGATTTCAATGAGCAGACACAAACCGATAAGAAGAACAGAACCCCTGCAAGAGGCAGATAAACCTCCTGGCATCAAGGCGCATGGCTGTACTCGGACGAGATGATGGGCGCGCACCTACCTAGCCTGGCGCGTCATCAGCAGGGTCCGGGTCCTGCCCTCGGGGCATTCACCAGTGCAACTGGTCGCTGTAGGGTTTCACGTGTATGGCTTCTCTAGTTTGGGTGAGGCCGGGTCTGCTGTGTCGACATTTCTGTCCTTCCTCTGTTGCACTGTTAAATGACCCCAAACTACTCACTCCTGGTGTCTCCCTGCCACAAACCTAGAACCCTGAGGCCGAGCATTGGAGCAGACTCCGCCTCTCCATCAACATGTCTCGGTGCTTGAATGACCCCTCCGGGCCAGGGCGTTCACGCTCTGCATATAGGTGCCTGACATCACATGTGGTGAAGGAATCCCTGCTTCACAGGGCATCTTCTCCATCCTCAGAGGGGTCAGGGTAGGGGCATCCTGAGGTCCCACTCCTTGGAAAGGTCTGTAACATGCTATGGGTGACGCTGTCCGCACGTGCAGCACACTGGTTAAGGACAGCGCACGTGCACAGGCCTTGAGACTACGTTCTAAAAGCATCGTCTACCTCGCCACCAGCACCCACAGGGCAGTGGAAGTCAGGCAGTGGCAACCAGATCGAATGTATGACGTTACAACGCATACATTTACAATGCATGCCTTTACAACGCAGCTTTTACATCGCAACATCCTTTACAACGCATACATTTACATCACATACCACTACAACAAATTTATTAAAACAACATTTACAACACATTCCATTACATCGCATTATACCTTTACAACACATACCTTTACAACACATACCTTTACAACGCATACCATTACAACGCATACCATTACAACGCATACCATTACAACGCATACCATTACAACGCATACCATTACAACGCATACCATTACAACGCATACCATTACAACGCATACCATTACAACGCATACCATTACAAAGGATACCATTACAAAGGATACCATTACAACGCATACCATTACAACGCATACCATTACAACGCATACCATTACAACGCATACCATTACAACGCATACCATTACAAAGTATACCATTACAACACATAAAATTACAACGCATACCATTACAACGCATACCATTACAACGCATACCATTACAACGCATACCATTACAACGCATACCATTACAACGCATACCATTACAACGCATACCATTACAACGCATACCATTACAACACATTACATTTAAGGTAAGTGTTGGATAGTGTAGGGGTAAAAATTACTATTCTAACTCCAGGGGGGTGCAACAGTAGGGTAAGTGTTGGATAGTGTAGGGGTACAATGCGTTGTAATGACATGCGATGTAATGCCTGCGTTGTATTGACATGCGTTGTAGGGACATGCGATGTAAATTTCCATTATTTGTAAAGCGCAAACAATTAATCAAGGGTGTCAAGGCGCAGGGGGCCGTCAGGATGATTAAGCAAGCTATGCCCAGAGTCACATGGTGCTGGAATGATCTGCCACCGGCGCCGGGGATCGAACCGCGAGCCCCCAGGTTCCGGAGTTAGTTGCCATGGCCGCTGCGCCACACCTCTTCCCAATGGATGTAATGGATGCATTGTAGTGACTTGTAAAGGATGTTGCGATGTAATGACTGCATTGTAAAAGTTGTTTCTCGGCCAGATCCCATAAGTTTATAATCCTTTACATATAAAAAAGTGCATTTTGGATTGTTTCTCTTTAGTATCTTAGATTATGTCACTGCACTGAGCAGCAGCTTTTATTAAAGTTAGTGAAGCACACCCTCTCCGCAGTGATCATTTTATTATTAATGACTCATGAGGCAAGTCTTTGTCTTGTTTTTTTTATGTGTCTTTTTTATTTTATTTATATACCAGCTGGAACAACATTATGGTCTATGAAACCGTACACAGGAGAGGTTGCTGCAGAGACGACATCCTGAAGTATTTCAAGGTGCTCCACATGCGTTGCTCGTGGACAGGAGCCCGAGTGACAAGGAGCAGGAGCCCAGGGTCACACTGTTTGTCGAGCCTGGACCGTTGTGTTCAAACCAGACTCCCAGACGACACATTGTGCAATTCGGATCCTGGGTGGAGAACATTTTTCTTCCCTTTTCTATTTATTTATAAAGTTTTAAGATGGGAGGAAGGACAAAAATGCAATATCCATATCAAGTAGGAGAGAGGAAAAAAACAGGAATGGTCGCAGATTACAGGACAATTGCACCCAGGAGGGTAATACAATGAGCAGGTGTAAGCGGGCAACGAGGGGGGTCACAGTATTCCAGAGTTCCTCAATCTGTGGGGCACGTCCCCCTGGGGGGATGCGACACCGTCTCAGGGGGGGGGCGCACTCCACACTAAAATCTCACCTTTGTGCTCTATCAAACGGGGCAGAGTGGAGCTGCAGGGGCCCTAAGAAGGGGTGAAAGCCATCAAAGCCTCATTAACAAGAAAAAAAGGTCTTTTAAAGACCTGTGAAATACTCGGGTGGGCTGTGTGTGCGCCAGGAAGCGTCTCATCAGGCTGCCGCAGGTTAGGGGGGGGCTATCCCTGTTAATTCCTACAGCTGAAAGGCTTTAGCTGCAGTGGGAGGCAAGGAGCCCCCTTTGCTAAAACTGAAAGGACTATTTCATAGCAGAGGAGACTCCTTGCCTCACACTGCAGATGAAATGAATGTCTGTTACTTGCTTTCAGTTTTAGCAGAGAAGGCTTCCTGCCTCCCACTGCAGCTGAAGTATTTTAGCTCTCGGAATTTAACCCCGTACAGGGAGGGACAGCTCCTCCCAGAAAGGCGACAATGTTGCTTTTTAAATTACACCAGCAGGAGCAATGACCACAGGGCTAAAAGGGTTTTAAGTGGCCAAAAGACAAATCCCAGTCAGGTGTTTAAACAGCCTGCACATTGCTTCTCTTGATACTAAATATGAGTTATAAAGAAGTATTTATTGATTTATGTTACTTTTCTGTCTTTATTCCCTTTTATTATCAGTCATATCATTCAGGCAGCCCTATATTTGCTGTTCAGGGTATGCACAGATAAGTGCTGAAATTAGAGCTTTAGGTGACTGTTTTTTTTGTACCACGTGGGACATCAAAATAATGAGCTGGCAACCCTAATCATAAAACTGGAATTTTGTTGCAAGATCAGCCCAGTATTTATTTTCTCCACCCTTGATCCCTGGTTAATGCCGTAATAGCAATTGCAATAGTTTAACATACCTGAAACCCTGCGCTGCCGTCAATAGCATGCTGAGGTACTGCAAGTGTCTCGGAATGCACCCTGCGTTCAGACAACTCGCTCCTCATTCTCGCCCTTCACTTTCATGCGCACTTTGCACTCACAGCCATCACAATTCCAGCATACTGACCCCCATGCACTCACACCATTCACCCTGCACTCAGTGATCACTCTGCTCTCACAAAGCCTGCACTTCAACCTGCAGCCACACAAGCACACTACCCACCCTGCACTCATGTGACACTTCACTCACCTGTCCCCATCACTGCTCGATCTGCAATCTCTCTTAAACAAGCCCATCACTAACCATGCATTCATTAGTCCCCCTCTGCACTAACACGCACACCCAAATTCATAAGGTCACCTTACTCAACCTGCAGTCACACTACTTACCCTTCTCTCACACTGTTGCATATCTCACTGTCCACTCACATGAGCACTCCTGCCACCCTCACAGCACAAAGGGTTAATGTGCCTGCTACAAAGGTGTACCATGCAGATCAAAGAACTGAGGGGCATAAGTTCAAGGAAGTCGCGGAGTGAGGCGTTAGCAGTCATGGGTTAAGGCCTCTCTCCGCCACTTCAGAAACGGAAGGCTGCACCATATTTACAACAATATGGTGCAGCCTGGCGTTTCCCCTGCGCTGGCGCTAAACTTAGCAGTGTAGCGCCAATGCAGACACCATTGCACCATAGTGCAAGGGTGTCTGGGTGCAGTGGAAAAGATTGTTTATGTACAGGAGGGGGACCTTCCTGTACATAAACAATCTTTAAATGCCATTTGTCCCACTTACATGTGTGCTGCTTAATGCAGCACACACACAAGTCACAAAATGGATTTGTTTTTTAAGATTACAAATACAAGGTATTTTGCTTTTTCCATGTGTGCTGCACAAGGCAGCACACGTGGATGAAGCAAAAATGAGGAGAATTAATGCATTTCTCCTAGTTTCGTCAGCTTAAGACCAGGTTTTCCCTGTTCTTAATTTTAACGCTGCCTCACTTTTACGCTGCCCTTGTAAATAGGGCACAACATCAAAATCAATGCCTGTTGCAGTGGAACGCCCACCGCAACAACCACTGCCCACCCTTTCACGCTAAGCAAAGCATGAAAGGGGTCCTTATTTACAAGGCAGCGTTAAGCCAAGTTAAGTGGCTTAACTCTGCCTTGTAAATACGGCAATGCCCCTATCGCCACCACAAAGTCGTAAAAATTGTCGGTGTGGGGTCTATAGGGGCTTGTACATATGCCCCTGAGTATGATGAAACTATGAGTAGCACTATAAAAAAAATTATATGTTTGCCAGAAAGGTGCTATAGAGAGGTGAGGTACATTGTTGGTGAGTGGTAGTGAGGGAATTCATGGAGGAGGAAACACTCATTGTTTTGAACATTATTTGCCGGATATGGCCCGGGATATGTGGGTGGCGGTCGATTATGTGGTGTACCAGATTCCAGAAATTACTGTCAGGTGGTGGGGGGGCCCGACATTTAAAAAAATTCAGCTGGGGGGGCTCAACCTTCAAAAGTTTGAAGACCTCTGCAGTATTCAGTAAAGAGCCGTGTCAGAATGGAAGTACAATGGTAGTAGGAACAATGTCAACGGGCACGTGAGCCTATCCCTATTAGGGTAAGAATTTGATCATTAGGAATCTTATGGCGTCCAATTTGAACGCCGTCGATGAGGAGATTCTGCGTACTTCCGGTGGAAGAAAGCTGCATATCTTTGGGGCAGCGCCGGAGAACGCTCGGTGACCACGTCTCTTTGTTGAAAATGAGTGGTTTCGGGAGGAAGGCCGAGGCGCTTCTTGAGGCTTTTGCACCACAGGATAGTTTACGTTTTTGCGCAAGGCACCTGGGAGTGTTGCGGTGAAGGGCTTTGTGCATCAGAACGGTAATCTTTAATTGAATTCGAGCTTCGTAAGGCAACCATTTGAGAGGTTTTAGGACTGGGGATATGTGGTCATTTCGTTTGGTGCCTGTAACCAGTCTAGCCGCTGCGTTCAGTAATGACCATAGTGGAGCCAGGGTGTATTTGAGAACACCACAGAGGGTAGCGCTACCGTAATCAAGCCCAGCAAAACAAGCACTTGGACCACCTGCTTGAATCATTTAGTGGAAGGAAAGGTGTGATATTTCTGAGTGACCTCAACAAATGGTTTGCTCCCTCACACACATTGCTGATATGATTTTTCTTATTCAGGTGCTTGTCCATGGTGATTCAGAGAAACTTGGCTGCGTCTACGACGAGAGGGGTGCAGTTGAAAGCAGTGAGGTGACTCAGCCAGAGGTCTAACTTGGGGATGTGGTTCGGAGGGGAGATGAGCAGGAATTCTGTTCTGGAAGTGTTGAGCGGGAGATGGTTCTCCGTTAACCAGTTTTGAGTAAACATTAGAGTAGTAGTGAGTGAGATGATGTTATCCGGGGATGAGATTTTTAGATAGAGTTGCTTCTCGTCCGCACATATGTGGAAGAGCATGTCCATGGAATGTAGTGAGTTAGTGAGAGGTTCCAAGAATAGGTTGAAGTGGACAGGAGAGAGGGCGGACCCTTGGGGGACCCCCGTGAGGACAGGAGAGGGCTGGGAGAGAGAGCGGACCCTCGAGACCCCCGTGAGGACAGGAGAGGGTTGGGAGAGAGAGCGGACCCTCGGGGGACCCCCATGAGGACAGGAGAGGGTTGGGAGAGAGGACGGACCCTTGGGCGACCCCTGTGAGTACAGGAGAGGGTGCTAGAGCGCGCAGTTTTCCCCAGGTCTCCCGGGATACCAATTCTCTAACACGCACTGGGCCCTTGGCGTGAAGAACTCATTAATTTCGTTTGGGTGAAACTGGGTGAGGATTTCTCCTCCTGCACGCTGCTAGGAGTAATCAAGTTTGGATTTACCTCTGCTTACCATGCACCCGACTTACCACAGGCGCAATTCTTTGACGGACCTGGAGCTGTTAAGGAAAAGTAGACAGGCCTAACATCCAATACACCTTAAAATCCACAATATACTTTCCACAGTTTTTTGTAAAATGACCACAGACACCTGATTAAGTTCTAGTTTTTATATAAGAATTCAAAGTGAAGACGCCAAAATAATAAGCGATACACAGAGTAATATATCAAGCATCAAAATCAATACCAAAAGATAACTTTGCACAAACAATATGACCATTTAGAATATGTGGGAAACTACAGGGAGAAGTTTAGCACATACTATTCACTGCAACTTCACACTAGAACATAGGATGGGAATGGGACCTAGAACATGTACTTAACCTAAGTATTGAACTTATTCTTGCTACTTTCACTGCAATCCACTAAAGGAAAGGGAAAAACGGGAACATGCTATGGATTATAAAATCAATGAATTTCTAAAGGAAAGGGGAGAGAAGGAACCAACTAAAATTCAGGCACATATAAGTTCAATGGCAATAAGGCAATAACATAGGTAAGAATGCTTTAATAGATCAGAGAGAGAGAGAGAAAGAAAGAGATAAAAAGATACGCAAACCCACAATCTATATTTACCTAATTCAGACTGAAGACCAACCCTGGCCACGGGTCAGTTGGGAAGACGGGGACAGGGACCCTCAGAAAAGGAATGCCAGACTGTGAGCAGGTACAGCTCACGGAGAATAAGGACAGGATACCCCTCAGATTCGGATCAAGGACTGGCCTCCCAGGGTACGACCAACACCCACAGCTTCGGACAGCAACGCCTGCGTTACCCCCTCCTGCAAGTAATCCGCCAGAAACCCCGATTGGATTTTCGAATTCCCCAGCAAAGTGCTTCGCCAGCACTTAGGATTTTCCACCCCTTGGGAGTTTGTGGAAAGTATGGACAAAGTGCTCCGCAGCACTTTCAGAATGAGCACCTATTGAGATCGTAGGGTCAGTGACAGGTCTGCTATTCGGACAAGTCGGACAATTTTCCTAAGCTAAACTAGGGTAATTATACAATTTTGGGGACCCTCAGACCACCCCCTAATGTTGCAAGTGACAGTTTCCCATATTGTGATTGGTCAGGAGAGGTGGTGTGGTCTTTACCACCTCCTAGAATTTAGTTTCACATGATAAATATGCGAATTTGAATACCCGCCCCTCAGGTTCACGTTCCCATGCATAGAATACAGCAGTACAGGACAGTTTTCAATAGGTAGCAACAGTATTGCTATTTCCAAGGTGAGGTGCCGTATTCCCAGCGACGTTCCCAGGCGCATTGTGCTTCAGGAGCCAGCTGGCTAGGTTTAGCTTCTGCGCAGTTGGAACTTTCTCTGGTCACGTGACGGTGCCCAGCAGAGCTTCAAGCATGGCTCCGCTCATGATTACCCAGCCCACAAAGACGCGGTACATGAAAAGTAAGCGAAAACAAATTAGAATCATACATAAAAATGATCGCACTGTATACCACGATAAGAGATAACCAACCCTTACTTTTATAATAACTATAGCATTAGGGATTAATGCGAAAGAATAGATAGGCTAAAGCTGCGGCAGTAAGCAGAGAGCGTGGTGAGAGACAAGCGGCCATATTCAGCATCAATGCGCATGAGCACAGAATCCCTCCAGAATGCGAGTGCGTCACATCACATGGGTATGACCGACGCATGCGCAGACTGAATTGCGGCAAAGCAGCCATTTTCAGTGCAAGCTTCGTTAGTACGTGAAAAGACAAACAAGCAAGCATCCTAGGGACACCCGCGTGTAGGGAAAACACTTTACAAATGACGAACAATGGTGTTAATATTATTATTCCGTTTAGACAAGGGTTTTGCATACGAGCAGAGCGCTATACGTGCGAATCCTTGCTCCATCAATCCCCTCTTTGATGATATTTACTATCATCACTACACGAAGGAAACAGATGCCAACTTTTCTCATTCATTCATATCGTCCATTTCGATTTCAATAAACTTATTGTTTAGTTTTCTTTCAGCTTCCTTATGAGAGTGGTGATTTTTCGCCTTTTTATAAATTGCACTTTTCAGTTCTTCTAATTCTAATTCATCAATGTTTCTTTTCACCCCCCTCGGATTGACTGTATATTTCTTCTTACACTTCTGACATTTGCAGCAGATAAAAATGATCAATACAATCACACCTATTATGACTATTGGCATCAGTATTTTCCATAAAATATTTCTACCTAGATTAGTAAACCAACTACCTATAGAGGAGAGACCTCCAGTCAGTCTCGTCCAGGCACTGTCAACCTCCAATGGTTTGAGTTCCTTTTCCAAATTAGTTATGTTCCTCACATATTGTTTTAATTCAATACTTTTATCAGGAATGTAGGTGCAACAATGTTGCGCTCTCAGCATTCTACAGACTCCGCCCTCTTTTGCTAATAGGGTGTCAAGGGCAAGACGGTTTTGTAAAACCATTGATCTGATCGCAACCATTTCAGTATTGACCAGCAGGAAACCAGCAGCAGTGTCCGTTGATAACCGGTCCACTACTGTAGACAATTTGCAGATTCTATGGGTGTTCAGAACTACCCCCATTCCAGGTATCAGTGCACTAAAAATATCACCTACAATTTCGCCTACACTTTCGCGTCTACTACGCACTAAGCCATTAGTTTCATCATCGCTTCCAGCTGCATTGTTCACATGGTATATTTTCGGGAAAACAATGCCAAAGTAGCAGCTCCCATACCAGTGATCCGGCAATTTGAAATAAGCCTTGTTCCCACATATATAATATATTCCGGGAAACACAGGTTCTGACCCATTTTTGAAACCCCAACCTCCAATTACCTTATAATTATGTTCACACTCGCTGGAACCGATGAATACATTGTTATAGTACTCTGTCCTTTCCCTATGAATACAAAGTTTCCCCCTTCCTTCAAAATCCAGCAACAAGGCAGGACTGGCTTCGCTTTCTGAGGTGTTATCCATGTGCTCAGCCCACCTAGGGATTTTATCCTTCTCGTCATTTGCCTTCTTCTGAAACCTTTCTCTCCTTCTGTCTGCCATTTTTATAAACATCTTTTCCTGCTCTTGCAGTGAACAGGTCAGATTGTCTTCTCTTGCTTGATCTAAGTCTATGTTACCTATAGTCAGGAAATATTCTCCCATATAGCGGGTCACGTCACTTGTAGTATGTACACGGTTCAAATGTCCTCTAATAGGAAGTTCAGAAAATACTACGTCATCATTTGAATAATAGTACTGCAAGGTGCTTCTATAGAACAAGCTAGCTAATATACTACAGGATATTCCATAGGTCAAAGGTAGGTGGTGGTATGTCACGCCTTCAGCCACTGAAGTTGGCAGCTTCATGCAGACATAACAGTCCTCTATTTCCATAGCTTCTACATAATGCACTAACAAGTTAGCAAAAACATTTAAGTGCGTCCTGTTCTTCATTTTGTGAAAATGTAGTCCATCCTCATCTGGTGCTTCTAAATCAGGTCGTGTGTGTGTCAGTCCTACTCTTTTGTCGCGTCTCTCTAGTCTTCGTGGTGTTTCTGCAGTCGGTACAACCCCTACATCTACTGCTTCGGGTTCAGTAGGGGACAAGTTAGGATTCTTACTTATCATAAAAGGTAGAAAAACTGTTAGTCCTATCCACATTACTATTAGCATAGCTACACTACACAAGCATATCTTACAACAGGTTTTGAGACACCCACAGCGGGATCTCCCAGAGACACTCGGATCAGACATATTTAGCTTACAGGTGGCTTTTGCTACCCCTCTTCGTTTCTCTGCACCAAAGGCTCACTTCGGCTCTCTTAAGGAGGGTCTTCGTCCGAACTCCAATCAGCAATGGACTCGTGGTCACTGTTGCCACTGTGGTGAGGCTCGTCAATCTCTTCCAACACAAAGTACGTCCACTCAGGGCTCCGATACAGTCGGTTCTGTTTCTTTATTCTGTCGCTCTTTCTCAGCGATTTGCCTTGGGCTGCACTCCTTTCACTTAAAGCCCTTTTTCGGTCTTTATCGTTTTCTTCGACTGTTTTTAGTCTGAGCCTTAGTCTCTTGACGTATCGAGGTGTACTTCTTCCTCCGTGCCTCCCAGTGGTTGAGGAGACTTCTCCTTCTTCGTGCACTCTTTTCACTTTTTGTTGTGGCACTTCTGTTTTCCTGCCTGTCTGACTAGTTCCAGGTCTTTCATCTATTTCTTCTGCCTGGTCGCTAATCTGCTCCTGCTCAGATTCAAATCGCACTTTCTTCTTACTTTTTTTTACTGTTGTTTCCGTTGTCTGAGCACTTTGATCTAGTTCTATCTGTTCCTGTTCATGCTCTTCGACCTCTTCTCTTTCTTCTGCATGAACGTCAGCCCTAATTTCTAACTGTCCCTCTCCCTTCTCGGGAGTTTCAGGAGGAGTGTCGATGTCCTGATCTGACCCTACTTGGCCTACTTCCTGATCAGGTGGGTTATGGCTTTCGTTGACCTGACCTGCTTCTTCTATTTCTGACTCACCTGGACTATCCCACTCACTGTCTAAGTAAGAATATTTCCGGGTTCGTATTGGATCATGAACCGGTTCGTCGGCGGGATACCATTCAACGTCTCGACTTGTGCTCGGCAGTTCGATGTCAGCTAGCTCCGGACTCTCTTCCTCGGAGGTCTCTTCAGCTGTGCTGCCTTCAGCTCCCGTCGCGTTTTCTCCAGATACCCGCTTTGTGTGGCTGGCGTGGATCCACTTCGGTACACCAGCGCACTTCACAGCAGTGGTAGTGACGAGGATCACTTGTCGTCGCTTTCCCCACCTTGGCTTCAAGCAGCTGCTCCGGGTGTGTTTCTTTAACACCACCCAGTCTCCTGGCTGCAGGTTGTGTGCTGGGGTCTTTGGCCACTCGTCTTCAGTCTCTCCAATCTGCTGAGAGAGAGAACGCACTTGGTCACCCAACTGCTTGCAGTATTCTAGCACCATATCATCAGAAATGCTTAGCAGTTTGTTTCCGGGTACCCATGCCTGGCGCATCACTCTTCCCATCAACACTTCATGGGGACTCAGGCCAGTCTTTCGATTTGGGATACTTCTCAAACTCATCAGTACCAGGGGTAAAGCTTCTATCCAGTTCATTTTTGTGGAATCACACATTTTTCCCAGTCTGGACTTCAGAGTGCCATTTATTTGTTCCACTACCCCAGAAGCCTCTGGGTGGTAGGCGCAGTGAAATCTTTGCTTCATTTTGAATGCTCTACAGAGTTCCAATAGGACATCGTTGGCAAAATGCCCACCTTGGTCCGTTTCGATTGTCTCTGGGATCCCATACCTAGGTATCAACTCCCTGAGCAATAGCTTGGCTGTGGTGATAGCGTCATTTTTCTTAGCTGGATATGCTTCCACCCACCTAGAGAATAGACAAACTATGACTAAAACATATCTGTATCCGTTGCATCTGGGCATGGTTATGAAGTCTGCCTGTATTCTTACGAAGGGACCTACTGCCTTTCCAATAGTACTCTGTTTCACTACAGTCTTCTTTCCTGCATTGAATTGCTGACACACTAGGCACCTCTGGCAAAACCTGTCCGCCTGGTCCCTGAACCTTGAATTGCAGAACACTTGTTCAAACACCCGACACATCGCATCTCTTCCCATATGTGTTGGTTCATGTATCATTCTGACCATGGGGTCGATCAAGCTATCAGGCAGTACAGGCACTCCATCCGGATTTACCACCACACCATCTTCTCGCAACTCGCATTCCTTTGCGGCCCACCTGCCTTTTTCTTGCCTGTCTGTGGCTTGTTGTATCTCTCTTAATTCTTCCCACGTTGACACATTATCAAACAACATAAGTTGGCAGCTGGTTCCATCCCACCGGGCGATTTGTAGGGACATCTGGTGTCGGGCACAAAACTGTGCAATTTTGTCAGCGTACCTATTACCGGCAGTCACGTCGTCATTTCCAGACCTGTGAGCCGCACACTTGACCACAGCCAATTCTTTGGGTAATTGGATAGCTTCCAGTAAGTTATGCACTACTTTCCCATTTCGGATAGGTGTGCCAGAGGAAGTCATGAATTCTCTTTGCAACCACAATTGGCCGAAGTCATGAACAACCCCGAAACAGTACTGACTGTCGGTGTAAACAGTAATTCTTTTGTTTTTTCCCCTCTTGCATGCTCGAGTTAACGCTATAAGCTCCGCCACTTGTGCAGATTTCACCTCGCGCATGTAAGATGCCTCGACGACTCCTGTCAGAGTAACCACAGCATAGGCAGCACTCAGACTCCCACTCTCATGTCTCAAACACGAGCCATCCACAAACATTGTTCTATCCCCGTCCCGTAGTGCTATTTCACGAATGTCAGGACGGGGCTTGGTGCTATATTCAGTCAGATCAATGCAATTATGTTCCCCACCCTCATCCGATTCTGCGTCCAGAGGGACAGGTAACAGTGTCGCAGGATTTAGGACATTGCACCGGGAGATAGTTATATTTTCAGCACCAATCAAAATTCTCTCATACTTAGTCAGCCGACTAGGAGTGAGGTACTGGGTCCTAGTTCTAGTCAGTAGGATGACAACAGAGTGAGGAACATAGACAGTGACGGGATGTCCCATGACAATGCTCTCGCTCTGTTCCAGACTGACGCAAGTAGCAGCAACGGCTTTTAAGCAGCCAGGCAGTCCAGCCGCCACTGGATCTAGGGTGGCCGAAAAGTAGGCGACTGGCCTCCTGACTGATCCGTGCTCCTGGGTTAGGACTGAAAGAGCACAATTTTCTCTAGTGTCACAGAACAGTTCAAATGGTCTATTGTACTCAGGCATACCCAATGCAGGTGCGGTACACAGACAGTTTCTCAGAGTTACCCAAGCATTCATACTTTCACTGTCCCAATGGACGGGGTCTTCCACTCCTTTCTTTGTCATATTTATCAGGGGTCGGGCTAGAGCCGCAAATCCTGCAATCCATTGCCTGCAGTAACCCACAACTCCCAAGAACATTCTCACCTCTTTCTGAGTTTTGGGCAGTTCCATTCCTCTAATTATTTTGATTCTTTCGGTAGTTACTTTCCTGATTCCTTTTTCTATCTGGTGCCCCAGATACTTCACTGAGTTTTTACAAAACTGCAATTTGTCAGGCGACACTTTATGTCCTCCCTTTCCTAGGTGATTCAGCAAGGCAATTGTGTCAGTGACACAGTCAGACTGGGTTTTAGATGCCACTAACAGGTCATCTATGTACTGCACCAAAACAGACTCTCTTGGCAGCACTAGGGATTCAAGGCACTTTTTCAGTATCTGGTTGAAAATCGATGGACTCTCAGTGTACCCCTGGGGGACACGATTCCAGACATAGATATGGCTGTCGAATTCAAAACTGAAAAGGAATTTGCTTTCAGGGTGCAATGGGATGGAAAAGAACGCGTGGCACAGATCGATGACAGTGAACCATTCGGCATTCCAAGGAATCTGGTAGAGTATTACTGCAGGGTTGGGTACAATAGGACAGCAAGGCACAACAATTTGGTTTACCTTGCGCAAATCTTGCACCACCCGGTACTTCCCACTAGGCTTTTTGATCCCAATGATAGGCGAATTACAGGGGCTGCTCAACACTTCTTCTATTATTTCTGCTTCTAGCAGCCTCGTTATTTCAGTCGCTACTCCTGCCTTCACTTCTGCACTCATCTTGTACTGTCTTGTTTTGGGGTATACAGCATTTGTTTTTATTGCTATTTTAACCGGGTCCACATTTGCCATCAGGCCTACATCTTTTCCCGTGAAATCCCACACTTCAGGTACTACTCTTAGCTGGAGTTCCTCAGGTAAATCCTCAATTGTCAAAGGCTTGATATCAGCATCTTGTCTGACCAACATTAGTTTGTACAGGCCATCTTCATCGGGGGTCTGAATTTCAACGCCATTTGGTGTGCAGTAAATGGTACAACGCATCTTGCACAACAAATCACGTCCCAGTAGGTTTACAGGACTGGAATCACAGACCACAAATCTGTGCATTTCCTTGAAATTTCCTATGGAAATCTCCATTGGTTCAGTTACAGGGGTACTTATTATCTGATTTGATACGCCCACTACTTGGATCGCTTCTCCCGAGAGGGGTAGGTTAGGAACATCCACTGTTCTTACAGTAGATCTGGTAGCACCAGTGTCCAACAGAAAGGTGACATCTCTGCCTTCAACCTTTCCTTCAATGTATGGTCCAGTCTGGTCTACCGGTAAGGAGGCGCCAAGTACGCACTCCTCATCCTCCCCTCTCAGGCCCCGTCAATCTTGATCTTCACAAAGGAAGGTATCACTTAGCAGGTACTGTGGAATGACTGCATTTCTTTCACTCTCAACCTCCCATACTTCCGCCCTCTCATTCTGCTGACCCTGATTCTTAAAATTCTGTCTAGGAGCGCGAGGTACTGGAGGTAATTTTACCTGTTGCTGGGTTTTCCTTGTCCCCTCTTTCGGCACTTGTGGATTTAAACCATTTACAGGGGCATTACCAGCCTGTAGGTGTGGACACTCGTCTCTCCAATGCCCCATCTGGCCGCACCCATGGCACGGAAACTTTTTCATGGCCTCCTCACGACTCATTTTAGGTCTGGGCTTTCCTCCCCCCCCAGAATTGGTATTCTGAACATTATTATCAGAAGGCATTTTACTTAACTGTTTTTCTTGCTGTTCAGCTAATTTCACCTGTGCCCACATCACTTTCTCCTTGAGGGCTTTCTTTTTATTTTCGATCTCATCTTCGCAGTATTTTGCATATTTCAGGACATCATCTATGGGCTTTCCCTGCCAACTGATTTTGTTATCTCGAATCCACTGTGATATTTCAGGCCTTAATCCTAGCACAAATCTGTAACTGAAATGGGTCATGTCTTTCATGTCCACATTATCAATACCACTGTAAGTTTTGAATACCTGTAGTAACCTTTCGTAAAATGAATGCACTGTCTCATCACGTTCTTGGGTGGTTCTATCTATTCGGGTCCAATCTGTCTCTTTGGCTGGCACCTTTTTCTTAAGATACTGTATGACCTGGTCATATTTCCTCATCACATCCGGTGAAGGAGCTCCCGTTCTCTCATCTCTGGGGTATTCATCATTAGGCCAATCAATTTCTATCTTACACTCCGTCCACAGATCCACAGGGACCACAATATCGAAAAACCCATCCAGGTCTTTCAACAGGCATTTCTGAACCTTTATGAACCGCTCTACCTGTCGGTACCAGTCAACTGGTTTCTCACGTAATTTCGGGAAGTCATTTGTAAATGACACAATGTCTTGTCTGGACCAAGGGACATGGACATACTTTCCTCCCGGGACCTCCCTCATGGGACACAACTTTTCTGTTGGGGTTACTTCCTTTAATACAAATTCTGAGGTTACTGACCCAGCCCTGCTGCCTTCCTTTTTCTTTGCCCACCTTGTTCTCCACTTCCCCACTTCGCCCCATTTCTGCAGGAGTTTCAATAATTCCTTTACTTGGATCTGTTTCCCCATCACATTCAGGCTTTCTAGGTCTTTGTCTGTGAAGTCTACTCTGTAAGGTTTCTGAAGAACTTTGGAGCGACTAACATCAACTCCCATTTCTGTAGCGGCATCCATTATCTTTTCGTGGAGCACCCTAGCACTCCGGGTAAGATTTTTACTGATGAATAGTAACTCTTCTTCATTATACGAGCTCAGGCGCTCAACTCCCACGTTCCCAGCCATCATTTCTTCTATTTCTATTCTTAATTTATATATTTCCAATGTTTTAGGTTGAGAAGTGGTCTCTTTCTCTATCTCCTTTGTCCACCTGTCTAATTCTTCAGGGGAAACTAAAGAGGCGTTCCTAATTCCAGATGCACTTTCAATCACCACTTCCTTTTGTCTGGGCTGACTCCTTGTCCCTATTACACTGGCCCTCGATTCCCTTATGGGCAAATCCATTAAACTTCCAGATTCACACTCACTTTCCTGATCCTCATCTATGAATACTTCTTTCCTCGGGGTCTGGCAGCTAGGAGTAGGCAGTATTGGGGTGATGACAGGAGGAAGGGGACTAATCAAGTCATTCTTATACATCGGGATAGCAGGACCAATAGTTACCGGAATGGTCAAGGCCTCAGGATGGGGATGCATCTGTGCAATGGTTCTGGCTAAATCCTCTCGTTGTTTACAGAGGACTTCTCTCTCTTTTTCCTGCAACCCCCTTTCAACAGTATTGCCATGTAATACCTGGGGTACTAAGGATGGATAAATACTCGGGGCAGTCGGGGTAACCAATCGAGGGGGACTTTCCCCGAATGGCTGATAATTCGGGACTGTGGACTTAGGTCTGCAAAACTCATCCCTTCCACTAGGTTTACTGCTTGTAGCTATCCCGTTTGTATCACTTTCCCTCCTACTCCGGGGGTAATTGGTAACAGAGCTTTGAGAATGCATCGAATCTGATTCTGCTACATAGGGAGGTGGATCCTTCATTAACAAGTCTTCCAGGTGTTCATCTTCTACATCCCCCATAGGTGCTAGGTGATGGGTTTTTGCTTTACATTTTCCTTTTTTCTCCTCTAATACTCCCATCATGGGAAACAGTCCTTCAGTTAACATAGACTGCCTCCACTGTTTCATTTTCTGCTCTTTGGTCGGCGTGGGAAGTCTGGGATACCACTTACTCACTCCTTTATCCATTCGGGGTTTATCTCGCTCTGCAGCCTCAATCTCCCATTCCTCCAAAGCTTCGTACTGGGTCAACCTAGGTCTAGGGTGTAATTCATTCATGCGGGTCCTTAAGTTAAACAGGATCCGACCATTAAATGTACCTTCAACAGGGAATGCCAGGACTCCGTCATCTAGAGTATACTTTGCCCAATTTTCTAGCCAGACACAAGTGTGATACCCTTTATCAAACAACATAAAAGAGGCAGGGGTATTTGGCGGGGGAATGAGTACACCTTCTCTCGTTCTAATGGGCTTGTCAGTTTTGAAAAAATTCTTTACTTTATCCGAAAATGACAATTTTCTCTTTATTCCATACATCATGTGCGGTCTACCTCGTATAAGCTGATCCTTATAAAATCCTAGGTATTTGGGATGAGGTATAAAATCTGGATACCACATATAATCTTCGGGACTCTCTTTGAACTCGGCTTGATCAATTTTGTTTACTTTTGTACTTCCAATGCTAGCGCGACTTTTATTTCACAATACCCAATCCGGTCTGTGAATACAGAAATTCTTAACCAATGGGTGCGCGGCCTTTCACGAGAACAAGTCTCACGCTCCGGCACTCACCCCTCCTTCACAAATTCAGCTTCACTACACACCCGCTGTCCTGACCAATACCAGCGCGGCACGGAGTGACGTCAGGGCAGCCCTCCGACTGACTCCCGCCTTCACAAGGTAACGGAAACTTTTTACTCTCTCTAAAGTGCGAGTGCAAGTTTTAGTTAATAACACGCAACGTTTGCCACTATGTCTGAGTGTTCTAAAAAGAGAAAAGACTTTTCTTTCGCTACTAGTAAACCACTTCTGTCTACTTTTCATTCACTCTGGATAGACTTCTTTGCCTGTCCCTTCACACTAGTAACATAGAACCCGTTATTCTTCTGGCTCATCCACCTTAGTCGGGGATATGTACTGAGCCAGGATTTCACCAGCGAACTATTTTACTTACCAGACAAGCCTCGGAGACCCTACTACTCCTTCCGTATGCGACCCTTACTAGGTGATATCGCAATGAAAGTTTTATAACGGACTCGTAGCTATCATTCACTCCAGAACAAAGGTCCTAATTAGTGCTTCCAGTTATCCTTAACCCTGCACTAATACCTCAAGCTTAGTGACTTCAACAGCTAACCGGATTCTACTCACCGTTAGCTAAAATACTTCCCCGGGGATTCAGACTACACTGAACATTTACAAACAATTCTGGGTTAATTCAACATACAGTATTTATAACAGCAATGCAAATTCATGAACATTTACATATAAAAACATATTTCAAAAATATTGTAAAAATACAGTAACAATCAGCAGCACGTTTTTGTATTCACGGTTTGTTTATGACTATCCTGTCTACCTAATCTAACTAGTCCAAACCATCCTCTGCTACCAGAAATTACTGCTAGAGCGCGCAGTTTTCCCCAGGTCTCCCGGGATACCAATTCTCTAACACGCACTGGGCCCTTGGCGTGAAGAACTCATTAATTTCGTTTGGGTGAAACTGGGTGAGGATTTCTCCTCCTGCACGCTGCTAGGAGTAATCAAGTTTGGATTTACCTCTGCTTACCATGCACCCGACTTACCACAGGCGCAATTCTTTGACGGACCTGGAGCTGTTAAGGAAAAGTAGACAGGCCTAACATCCAATACACCTTAAAATCCACAATATACTTTCCACAGTTTTTTGTAAAATGACCACAGACACCTGATTAAGTTCTAGTTTTTATATAAGAATTCAAAGTGAAGACGCCAAAATAATAAGCGATACACAGAGTAATATATCAAGCATCAAAATCAATACCAAAAGATAACTTTGCACAAACAATATGACCATTTAGAATATGTGGGAAACTACAGGGAGAAGTTTAGCACATACTATTCACTGCAACTTCACACTAGAACATAGGATGGGAATGGGACCTAGAACATGTACTTAACCTAAGTATTGAACTTATTCTTGCTACTTTCACTGCAATCCACTAAAGGAAAGGGAAAAACGGGAACATGCTATGGATTATAAAATCAATGAATTTCTAAAGGAAAGGGGAGAGAAGGAACCAACTAAAATTCAGGCACATATAAGTTCAATGGCAATAAGGCAATAACATAGGTAAGAATGCTTTAATAGATCAGAGAGAGAGAGAGAAAGAAAGAGATAAAAAGATACGCAAACCCACAATCTATATTTACCTAATTCAGACTGAAGACCAACCCTGGCCACGGGTCAGTTGGGAAGACTGGGACAGGGACCCTCAGAAAAGGAATGCCAGACTGTGAGCAGGTACAGCTCACGGAGAATAAGGACAGGATACCCCTCAGATTCGGATCAAGGACTGGCCTCCCAGGGTACGACCAACACCCACAGCTTCGGACAGCAACGCCTGCGTTACCCCCTCCTGCAAGTAATCCGCCAGAAACCCCGATTGGATTTTCGAATTCCCCAGCAAAGTGCTTCGCCAGCACTTAGGATTTTCCACCCCTTGGGAGTTTGTGGAAAGTATGGACAAAGTGCTCCGCAGCACTTTCAGAATGAGCACCTATTGAGATCGTAGGGTCAGTGACAGGTCTGCTACTCGGACAAGTCGGACAATTTTCCTAAGCTAAACTAGGGTAATTATACAATTTTGGGGACCCTCAGACCACCCCCTAATGTTGCAAGTGACAGTTTCCCATATTGTGATTGGTCAGGAGAGGTGGTGTGGTCTTTACCACCTCCTAGAATTTAGTTTCACATGATAAATATGCGAATTTGAATACCCGCCCCTCAGGTTCACGTTCCCATGCATAGAATACAGCAGTACAGGACAGTTTTCAATAGGTAGCAACAGTATTGCTATTTCCAAGGTGAGGTGCCGTATTCCCAGCGACGTTCCCAGGCGCATTGTGCTTCAGGAGCCAGCTGGCTAGGTTTAGCTTCTGCGCAGTTGGAACTTTCTCTGGTCACGTGACGGTGCCCAGCAGAGCTTCAAGCATGGCTCCGCTCATGATTACCCAGCCCACAAAGACGCGGTACATGAAAAGTAAGCGAAAACAAATTAGAATCATACATAAAAATGATCGCACTGTATACCACGATAAGAGATAACCAACCCTTACTTTTATAATAACTATAGCATTAGGGATTAATGCGAAAGAATAGATAGGCTAAAGCTGCGGCAGTAAGCAGAGAGCGTGGTGAGAGACAAGCGGCCATATTCAGCATCAATGCGCATGAGCACAGAATCCCTCCAGAATGCGAGTGCGTCACATCACATGGGTATGACCGACGCATGCGCAGACTGAATTGCGGCAAAGCAGCCATTTTCAGTGCAAGCTTCGTTAGTACGTGAAAAGACAAACAAGCAAGCATCCTAGGGACACCCGCGTGTAGGGAAAACACTTTACAAATGACGAACAATGGTGTTAATATTATTATTCCGTTTAGACAAGGGTTTTGCATACGAGCAGAGCGCTATACGTGCGAATCCTTGCTCCATCAATGGCAGGGAGAGAGAGCGGACCCTCGAGACCCCCGTGAGGTCAGGAGAGGGTTGGTAGAGAGGGCGGATCCTGGGGGACCCCTGTGAGGACAGGAGAGGGCTGGGAGAGAGAGCGGACCCTCGAGACCCCGTGAGGACAGGAGAGGGTTGGGAGAGAGGGCGGACCCTTGGGCGGCCCCTGTGAGTACAGGAGAGGGTTGGGAGAGAGAGCGGACCCTCGGGGGACCCCCATGAGGACAGGAGAGGGTTGGGAGAGAGGGCGGACCCTTGGGCGACCCCTGTGAGTACAGGAGAGGGCAGGGAGAGAGAGCGGACCCTCGAGACCCCCGTGAGGTCAGGAGAGGGTTGGGAGAGAGGGCGGACCCTGGGGGACCCCTGTGAGGACAGGAGAAGGCTGGGAGAGAGAGCGGACCCTCGAGACCCCGTGAGGACAGGAGAGGGTTGGGAGAGAGGGCGGACCCTTGGGTGGCCCCTGTGAGTACAGGAGAGGGCTGGGAGAGAGAGCGGACCCTCGAGCCCTCGAGACCCCCGTGAGGACAGGAGAGGGTTGGGAGAGAGGGCGGACCCTTGTTCGACCCCTGTGAGTGCAGGAGAGGGCTGGGAGAGAGAGCGGACATTCGAGACCCCCGTGAGGACAGGAGAGGGTTGGGAGAGAGGGCGGACCCTGGGGGACCCCTGTGAGGACAGGAGAGAGCGGACCCTCGAGACCCCCGTGAGAACAGGAGAGGGTTGGGAGAGATGGTGGGCCCTTGGGCGACCCCCGTGAGGACAGGAGAGGGTTGGAAGAGAGAGCAGACTCTTGGGGGACCCCCGTGAGGACAGGAGAGGGCTGGGAGAGAGAGAGCGAACCCTCGAGACCCCCTTGAGGACAGGAGAGGGCTGGGAAAGAGAGTAGACCTTCGGGGGACCCCCGTGAGGACAGGAGAGGGCTGAGAGATAGAGAGAGAGAGTGGTTTGCCTTGACTCTTTGGGATCTGTGATTTCCGCCCTGATGAAGGTTTTATTAGTGACCCAAGAGCAAAGTTGTTTGTCTTGTGCCTGCTGCGAAAGGCCTGTGTTGTTGTCATAGGTGGAGTCACATTAAAGTATAAGGAAGAGAGGTGTTAGTGCAGTGCACATCCCAAACTGGATTACTTGAAGACGCGCTCAATAGTGAAAATCACTGATAACGAGGCAGAGTGAGGAAAAGTAATTGTCCAGGGGTCACACAATGTGTCCACGCTGTGAAGCTAGGATTGCAGCCAGAGCCTCTGGGTCAAGGCCCCAGAGCTAGATTTCCTGGTCCAGTAAGTGTTTCAGACTTCCAGAGCACCTTGTCCAAGTGCATTCGGAATACTCCGAGTTGTCTTTTACAATGGAGTAACAGACAGCAGATGAAACACCCCTCGTCACACAGAGAGGGGCAGCTCTGCCAGCCTCGGCGCTGCGGTGCCCATGCCAGGACATGCCACTCTGCGCAACGGCAGTGCGAGCTTGGCTGCCTCCGAACAGGCACAGCATGACAGAAGCGAGCATGCTTCCCTCTCACAGGAGGCATGGGTGCAGGCCTCCCTCTGACAGGAGGCGTGGGTGCAGGCCACCCCCACTCACAGGAGGCGTGGGTGCAGGCTTCCCTCTCACAGGAGTCGTGGGTGCAGGCCTCCCTCTGACACGAGGCGTGGGTGCAGGCTTCCCTCTCACAGGAGGCGTGGGTGCAGGCTTCCCTCTCACACGAGGCGTGGGTGCAGGCCTCCCTCAGGAGGCGTGGGTGCAGGCTTTCATCTCACAGGAGGCGTGGGTGCAGGCCTCCCTCTCACAGGAGGCGTGGGTGCAGGCCTCCCTCAGGAGGCGTGGGTGCAGGCTTTCATCTCACAGGAGGCGTGGGTGCAGGCCTCCCTCTCACAGGAGGCGTGGGTGCAGGCCTCCCTCAGGAGGCGTGGGTGCAGGCTTTCATCTCACAGGAGGCGTGGGTGCAGGCTTCCCTCTCACAGGAGGCGTGGGTGCAGGCTTCCCTCTCACAGGAGGCGTGGGTGCAGGCTTCCCTCTAACAGGAGGCGTGGGTGCAGGCCTCCCTCAGGAGGCGTGGGTGCAGGCTTTCATCTCACAGGAGGCGTGGGTGCAGGCTTCCCTCTCACAGGAGGCGTGGGTGCAGGCCTCCCTCTCTCAGGAGGCGTGGGTGCAGGCTTTCATCTCACAGGAGGCGTGGGTGCAGGCCTCCCTCTCACAGGAGGCGTGGGTGCAGGCCTCCCTCAGGAGGCGTGGGTGCAGGCTTTCATCTCACAGGAGGCGTGGGTGCAGGCCTCCCTCTCACAGGAGGCGTGGGTGCAGGCCTCCCTCAGGAGGCGTGGGTGCAGGCTTTCATCTCACAGGAGGCGTGGGTGCAGGCTTCCCTCTCACAGGAGGCGTGGGTGCAGGCTTCCCTCTCACAGGAGGCGTGGGTGCAGGCTTCCCTCTAACAGGAGGCGTGGGTGCAGGCCTCCCTCAGGAGGCGTGGGTGCAGGCTTTCATCTCACAGGAGGCGTGGGTGCAGGCTTCCCTCTCACAGGAGGCGTGGGTGCAGGCCTCCCTCTCTCAGGAGGCGTGGGTGCAGGCTTCCCTCTCACAGGAGGCGTGGGTGCAGGCTTCCCTCTCACAGGAGGCGTGGGTGCAGGCTTCCCTCTCACAGGAGGCGTGGGTGCAGGCTTCCCTCTAACAGGAGGCGTGGGTGCAGGCCTCCCTCAGGAGGCGTGGGTGCAGGCTTTCATCTCACAGGAGGCGTGGGTGCAGGCTTCCCTCTCACAGGAGGCGTGGGTGCAGGCCTCCCTCTCTCAGGAGGCGTGGGTGCAGGCTTCCCTCTCACAGGAGGCGTGGGTGCAGGCTTCCCTCTCACACGAGGCGTGGGTGCAGGCCTCCCTCTGACACGAGGCGTGGGTGCAGGCTTTCATCTCACAGGAGGCGTGGGTGCAGGCCTCCCTCTCACAGGAGGCGTGGGTGCAGGCCTCCCTCTCACAGGAGGCGTGGGTGCAGGCCTTCATCTCACAGGAGGCGTGGGTGCAGGCCTCCCTCTCACAGGAGGCGTGGGTGCAGGCCTTCATCTCACAGGAGGCGTGGGTGCAGGCTTCCCTCTCACAGGAGGCGTGGGTGCAGGCTTCCCTCTCACAGGAGGCGTGGGTGCAGGCCTCCCTCAGGAGGCGTGGGTGCAGGCTTCCCTCTCACAGGAGGCGTGGGTGCAGGCTTCCCTCTCACACGAGGCGTGGGTGCAGGCCTCCCTCAGGAGGCGTGGGTGCAGGCTTTCATCTCACAGGAGGCGTGGGTGCAGGCCTCCCTCAGGAGGCGTGGGTGCAGGCTTTCATCTCACAGGAGGCGTGGGTGCAGGCCTCCCTCTCACAGGAGGCGTGGGTGCAGGCCTCCCTCAGGAGGCGTGGGTGCAGGCTTTCATCTCACAGGAGGCGTGGGTGCAGGCCTCCCTCTCACAGGAGGCGTGGGTGCAGGCCTCCCTCAGGAGGCGTGGGTGCAGGCTTTCATCTCACAGGAGGCGTGGGTGCAGGCTTTCATCTCACAGGAGGCGTGGGTGCAGGCCTCCCTCTCGCAGGAGGCGTGGGTGCAGGCTTCCCTCTCACAGGAGGCGTGGGTGCAGGCTTCCCTCTGCCAGGAGGCGTGGGTGCAGGCCTCCCTCTCACAGGAGGCGTGGGTGCAGGCCTCCCTCTCACAGGAGGCGTGGGTGCAGGCCGGCCTCCCTCTCACAGGAGGCGTGGGTGCAGGCCTCCCTCTCACAGGAGGCGTGGGTGCAGGCCTCCCTCTCACAGGAGGCGTGGGTGCAGGCCTCCCTCTCACAGGAGGCGTGGGTGCAGGCTTCCCTCTCACAGGAGGCGTGGGTGCAGGCCTCCCTCTCGCAGGAGGCGTGGGTGCAGGCCTCCCTCTCACAGGAGGCGTGGGTGCAGGCCTCCCTCTCACAGGAGGCGTGGGTGCAGGCTTCCCTCTCGCAGGAGGCGTGGGTGCAGGCCTCCCTCTCACAGGAGGCGTGGGTGCAGGCCTCCCTCTCGCAGGAGGCGTGGGTGCAGCCTCTCACAGGAGGCGTGGGTGCAGCCTCTCACAGGTGGTGTGGGTGCAGGCCTCCCTCTCACAGGTGGTGTGGGTGCAGGCCTCCCTCTCACAGGTGGTGTGGGTGCAGGCCTCCCTCTCACAGGAGGCGTGGGTGCAGGCCTCCCTCTCGCAGGAGGCGTGGGTGCAGCCTCTCACAGGAGGTGTGGGTGCAGGCTTCCCTCTCGCAGGAGGCGTGGGTGCAGGCCTCCCTCTCACAGGAGGCGTGGGTGCAGGCCTCCCTCTCACAGGAGGCGTGGGTGCAGGCCTCCCTCTCGCAGGAGGCGTGGGTGCAGCCTCTCACAGGAGGCGTGGGTGCAGGCCTCCCTCTCGCAGGAGGCGTGGGTGCAGCCTCTCACAGGAGGCGTGGGTGCAGGCCTCCCTCTCACAGGAGGCGTGGGTGCAGGCCTCCCTCTCACAGGTGGTGTGGGTGCAGGCCTCCCTCTCACAGGTGGTGTGGGTGCAGGCCTCCCTCTCACAGGTGGTGTGGGTGCAGGCCTCCCTCTCACAGGAGGCCTGGGTGCAAACCTATTTACACTGTACGTGGTGAGTGATGTGTGGGTCACAGACAGATCTCTGGAGGGGGTGAACTCACTGAGTGCCCGTGGGGGGAGCGAGGCCCCTTCACTGAGTGATGAATCCAGTGTCACAGAGTGAACTGTCCCAGACTCCGTCTCCTTGTGTGATCTTGGGCAGCTCCTGTGCTTCTGGTGGTCTGTGGGTGTTTGCTCTCCGCCGCTCAGGGGTCCTTCCTCGTCCCCCCCCCCCTCCCTCAGCAGCTCCTTCTCCCTCCCAGATCTCTGCCCCCCCCCTCCCCGATCCTGGCTCTGCCCCTGATACCCCGTTCGGTCCTGCCCCAGAGCCCCCCAGGCGTCTCCTAGCAGCTCCTCCCACACCTTTGAATGCCTTTCTCTTGAGCTTCAATTGCAACACCGTTCACCGCTCAGATTCCATATCATTTACCGCCCGCCTTGTAGCAGTAGCTCTTCGTTTATAGAAGATCTCAAAGACTTCATCAGCGACCAATACTCTCAAAGTGACAATCAGACCATCGTGGGTGACTTCAATCTCCACTGGGGCGCACCACAAGACTCCTCTGCGAATTCACTGGCCACCTTCCTCTCGGCAAATGATCTTATCCAACACTGCACTGAACCAACCCACTCTAAGGGCGCAATCCTGGACCTTGTTATTTCTAAAGCAGGCATGCTCTCTACTACTACCCCTATTCATGTAGATTGGTCTGACCACCACCTCATCCCATTCTCTCTTCAACTTTCACACTCTATAACTCTTGGCCAACCCAAGAGGGCCATCTCCTGGTTCCGTGATGCCAAAAACATTGATGTCGGTCCCCTCTGTGAATCAGCTTTGCTTTCACTTCCAAGGCTAGACCCGAACATAGCTGTTGACGATCTCACCTCCCAATGCCTCACAGTTCTTGAAGCTGAAATTAATAACGTCGCTCCACTCAAAAGCAAAAGGATAAGGCCCACTCCCTCAGCACCTTGGTTCAACAAATCCCTTTATGAGGAAAGGAAGCAGCTAAGATTCCTGGAGAAGCAATGGAGGCAATTGCCTTCCACTGACAATTTAGCCTTGCTTCGGACAGCAAGATCCAAATACCACAAGCACATCTTCCTTGAGAAAGCGACGCACTTCAAAACCCTCCTTGATTCCGCCAAAAATAGACCCAAAAAACTATTCGATCTCATCAAGACTCCGAGCTGCTCTCCCCCAACCTCCAAGGTGGAGGATTCTACAAAGAGAGCAGCGGATTTCGCTACTTTCTTCGATGGAAAGGTGAAATCACTTGTGGATCAGGTTGCTCATCCTACACCTCCAGAGGAGCGCAAATCCTTAGCCATTTGGCAGAGCTTTGATCCCATATCTGAAGATGCCCTTCTCAAATGCATACGGGAAACAAAGCCCTCCAACCATTCGCTTGACCCTATCCCCAGTGCCATTGCCTTTGACTTCTATACCCATTCCCTCTCCTATTGGACCACTCTGATCAACCTCTCCCTCTGGCAAGGCTCCCTTCCTGTCCCCTTCAAAACTGGGCAGGTCACCCCTCTGCTGAAAAAGCCCACTGCTGATGCGAATGACCTCAATAACTACCGCCCCATCACTAACCTTCCCTTTCTTGCAAAGATAACGGAAAGATGTGTAGCCAAACAACTCTCTCGTCATATCAAGGACAATGATCTTCTTGACAATTGTCAGTCCGGCTTCATCCAAAACTGCAGCACTGAAACAGCCCTACTGCAAGTGGTTGATGATGCGCTGAGGATACTCGACTCAGGGGGGTCCTGTCTGCTAATTCTCCTTGACCTCTCCGCAGCCTTCGACACTGTTAATCACAACACCCTCCTCAATATTCTTCAACAGAGAATGGGCATGGAGGGCACTGTGCTTAAATGGTTTGCATCCTTCCTCTCTGACAGATCTCAAATGATCAAAATAGCGAACAGTCTTTCGTCTCCTGTGGCGGTGGGTCAAGGTGTTCCCCAAGGCTCTATACTTGCACCCACACTGTTCAATCTCTACTTAGAACCACTGGGAAACCTCCTAAGCAAATCCGGGATTCACTATCATCTCTATGCAGATGACACTCAACTCTACCTCAAGGTTGCCTCCACTCATGATCTCTCCATCCTAAAATCTACTCTTGACTCCATTCAAAACTGGATGTCATCTCATCAATTAATTCTGAATCCCTCCAAAACTGAATTCCTCCTCTTCTCCTCCTCACTCTCTCCTCCCCCGGTTCAATCATGGATGGATCAGATGAATCTACTAAACAACAAACCCATCATTGTCGACAGCGCAAAATCTCTTGGTGTCATTCTAGACAAAAAACTCAATCTAACTCCCCACATCAATTCTATTGCAAAATCTGCTCGCTACCAACTGCGCCTTCTTTGGGGAATCCGTCGCTTCTTCCCGGAGCAGGACCTTATAACCCTGGTGCAATCGCTGGTCCTCTCCAGACTAGACTACTGCAATTCTCTTCTTACTGGCCTCCCCAAATCTCACCTGTCCCCACTTAAGTCTGTCTTCCATTCAGCAGCTCGTTTCATCTATGGGGCCAAAAGAAGCGATCACATCACACCGTTGTTATCCACCCTCCGCTGGCTTCCCTTCGAGGCTAGAGCTATCTACAAGACCGCTTGTATCACCCACAAAGCCTTGCACTCCTCCTCTCCCCGCTACCTGGTGAATAAACTGAAACTCTCTGGAGGCTCTAGACCTTCACGCAATGCCGAGAATCTACTGCTTGAACCTCCCACTTTCAAGAAGGAAAGAACAATGGCCCAATCCTTTTCAGGCAACGCAGTGAGAATCTGGAACTCGTTTCCGCCTGAGCTCCGGACCACCGCCTCCTCCCAGGCCTTCAAAAGGGACCTCAAAGTTCTCCTCCTCCAGAGACACCTCCAAAAGTAATTCACGTCCTCTTGCTATTCGGAGGAAGACTTCCCACTACTGATATTTTCTACTTTCCATGACCATGGGAGTGCCTTCCCAGTGTTTTCCTGTGGTGGGAGTGTCTGCCTTTTTGCAGTATTCTCCATGTACTTGTGTTCGGTGCCCTTTTGTAACATGCACACAACACTTTGCCCTTGTAACACACGGTTGCTACCTCTCACATGTTTTTACCTTTGATACTTGCACAAGTGCCACCTTGCCTACGTAACGCCTGTTCTTGTGCCTAGCACTTATTGCAGTATTATACCTCAAATTATACTCTGTTTTCTCTTATAACTGCCCACTTGTCACTTTTCCTCTTGTGCACTTTTGACTACCTCATGTATTTTTGGTTGTTCACAATTTTTACTACCTCAAGTATTTTGTTTGCTCACAATTGTCACTATTACCTTTACTACCTCATGTATTTTTGGTTGCTCACAATTTTTACTACCTCAAGTATTTTGTTTGCTCACAATTGTCATTATTACCTTTACTACCTCATGTATTTTTGGTTGCTCACAATTTTTACTACCTCATGTTTTTTGTTTGCTCACAATTGTCACTATTACCTTATGTAAGTAACGTATGTTTTAGTAATCTGCTCTTCTGTAATGTTTCTCATTATGTTTCATTTCTGTTCCTAATGTGAAGCGCTCTGACGCCTTCGGGTAAAGTCCGCGCTATATAAAAATGCATAAATAAAATAAATAAATAAATAAAAAGTGAGGCCCCCACCCGCGCAGGTCCGGCTCTCTGCAGCTCCCAGGGTGGGAAGGGGGGGGGGGGTGGGATCCCCCCTCCCCCAGGGGCAGCTGCTCTCAGTGGGGGCCCTGCCCTGGGTCTGGGGTCCCAACCCGCGCAGGTCGAGGGGGGGGCACAGGACGGGCTGGGACCCCCCCCCCCTCCCCCCCCCCCCCCCCAGGGCCGACAGCTGCAGCTCCTCCAGACACATTCCTTCCCCGAGAGGAGACTCCGGAATGCGCTGGAAACTTCCAGTGAAAGAAGCGGCCTGTGCTGCAGGGCCGGGGGCGTCACCGGGGGAGGCCTGGGGGGGCTCTGGCACTGTGCCCCCCTCTCTGAGCCACGCCAGTGCAGAGAAGAGATCCAGTGAGATGGACTTGGTGTGTGATGAGCGAGCGCCCCCCAGAGGCGGCTTCAGACCCTGCACCGGGGGCGGAAGGACCGGGCCCACTGTGGTTTTATTTAGTTATTTTATGCGTTTTTCTCTCGCGCGGACTTTATCCGAAGGCGTCCGAGGCTTCACAGTAGGAACAAAACCGATGACAACATTACAAGTGTGTAGAGTACAGGAGCAAACGATGCGTTACAGGAGGAAGAGTGACGTGTGCAGGTTACAAAAGCGACAAAGTACAAGGCGAGGTACAATACTGCAATATATGGAGGCCACTCAAGCACAAGAACAAGCGTTGGTGCGTTACACGAGGCAAAGGTGGCACTCGTGCAAGTATCGACAGCAAACCCTACATTCCAAGAGGAAGAGTGACGTGTGCAGGTTTCAGAGGAGCCCACGACACAGGTACAAGGACAAGACTGCAATGCATGGCAGACACTCAAACACAAGAGCACACTGGGGAGGCGCTCCCACAGTCATGGAGAACAGAGTTTCCTTCAATGGAAGGACTTCCGTCGGATACTAGAGAGGGCGGGAATTAAATGATGTATGTGACGGAGTCTGAGGGCTGAGACTGTGGTGTGTGAGCGCCCCCCACAGGCGGCTGTTCTGAGCCCTAGGCTCGCATGATGTAGGAAAGACAACACAGACTTGATAATGTGGTGCTAACACTTAGCACCAGGCACGTGCGCCCCGCCCCTTTTATTGACAGGGTCACCTGACGGGTGTCACGTGCCCCGCCCCTTTTATTGACAGGGTCACCTGACGGGTGACGCCTGTGGTGGGTGGGTGTAAGGTGTGTTACACTTGCGGGCAGAACACTAGAACGTGTCTAGCTAAACACGACAGCCCCCCCCCCCCACCTTAATGAAAAGAAAGGAACGAAAGTCCAACCTGGAAGAAAATAAACAAACCCAAAAAAAACAACACATAGCACTCCTTGAGAGTCTTCCGGTCCAGCCAGCCCAAACTGGAGCTATGCACCGCACGGTCATGAGCTTTTAGTTGGCCTTGGCAAAGTGTTTTAGACCAGCTGGGTCTCGCAGTGTCGACGTCCAGCATCAATGCATTTGGAGCTGTGGTGAGGCCTTCCTCTCAGGGGCGGCTGGTGACATTTGAAAGTGGTGAGGCGTAAACTAATTTGCATATTGCACCGCAGCGATCGAGCGCAGTGAGCGAGCCCGAACCACCTTGCATCCATCCCTACATCATTCATGCATCCACCCATCCATCCACCCACCCTCCCTGCATACATCATTCATTCATGCATCCACCCATCCATCCATCATGCATCCGCCCATCATGCATGCATCCATACACCATTAATGCATCCACCCATCCATCCACCCAACCATCCTGCATCCATACATCATTCATGCACCCACCCATCCATCCATCATGCATTAATCCATCATGCATGCATCCATCCATACATCATTCATGCATCCACCCATCCATCCACCCACCCACCCTGCATACATCATTCATTCATGCATCCACCCATCCATCCATCCATCATGCATCCGCCCATCATGCATCCACCCATCCATCATTAATGCATCCACCCATCCATCCACCCAACCATCCTGCATCCATACATCATTCATGCACCCACCCATCCATCCACCCACCAATCCATCCACCATGCATTAATCCATCATGCATGCATCCATCCATACATCATTCATGCATCCACCCACCCACCCATCCTGCATCCATACATCATTCATTCATGCACCCACCCATCCATCCACACATCCACCCATCATGCATCCACCCATCATGCAAGCATCCATCCATACATCATTCATGCATCCATCCATTCACCCACCCATCCATCCATCATTCATGCATCCACCCATCCATCCATCATGCTTGCATCCATCCACACATCATTCATACATCCACCCATCCATCCATCCACCCAACCATCTTGCATCCATACATCATTCATTCATGCACCCATCCATCCACCCATCCATCCATCATGCATCCACCCATCATGCATGCATCCACCCATTCATCCACCCATCCTGCATCCATACATCATTCATTCATGCATCCACCCATCCATCCACCCACCCATCCATCCACCCATCCATCCACCCATCCATCCATCATGCATCCACCCATCATGCATCCATCCATACATCATTCATGCATCCATCCACCCATCCATCCACCCATCCATCCATCATGCATCCACCCATCATGCATGCATCCACCCATTCATCCACCCATCCTGCATCCATACATCATTCATTCATGCATCCACCCATCCACCCACCCATCCATCCTGCATCCATCATTCATGCATCCATCCACCCATCATGCATGCATCCATCCATGCACCCATCCACCGAACAATCATTAATGCACCCACCCTGCATCCATCCATCATTCATGTATTTACACATTTCTGCAGCAGATACTTTAACACACTGAACTATCGCAAGTCATTTGTGCAAGCTAAACACCGAAAAACACACTCTTACCTTGCTGCCGGTCCTGCACACGTCACAGGCTCACAGCGCCCCTGGCCAATCCTGGCGCCAGGGGCACAGGTACCCTCTCGCCCGCAGCACGTCCATTAGGGCTCCTGATGGGCATGCGCAACGCCGCCAAAACACAAGTGCGCATGCGTGGGCACGGGTAAAAATTCACCCTCAGTCCCCACGCATGCGTACTTGTGTTGCTGTCAGTACAATCATGTCAATGAATCAACATGACGCCCGCCCGGCGGTCTGACGTCATGTTGATTCATTGACATGATTGTCATGAGGGAGCTGCGGACAGCGTTGGGCAGGGGGGGGGCTACGCCCCCACGCCCCAATGGTCGAACCGCGCCTGCTTCCTCTCCTGCTCTTCAGGCGACCAATCTTCGACTGTGATCTCCCTGCATTCTGTGTGTGTTGAGGAGCTCTCCCGTTCACTCACATTTCACGGGAACTCTGCCGAGGCCTCCTGCCCCTGGATTTCCAAGTGACCACGTGTGGTGTGCGGGTCTTTGCGTAGGCCGCACTCCGAGGTTGCTGCGGAAATCCCCCCCAGAGCCATAGCCTAATCTTCCGTAATCCCAGGTAGTGGTTCTTCCAATGGCCGGGTGCGCTCTACTTCGGTATGCTGCAGGTTGGCGGGGGTCTACACAGACGGTTCCTGGGTGCCTCGCTCATGGACTCCGGTTGTCTGGAGTGTGTGGATTCACGTTGGTGGTACGATGCTCCTTGGAGGTTCCTCCAATGGCCCGGTGCGCTCTACTTCGGTATGCTGCAGGTTGGCAAGGGTATACACAGACAGTTCCTGGGTGGCTCGCTCATGGACTCCGGTTGTAAAAATTGTAAATTGATACTTGTATAGCGCACTACTCACCCGCAAGGGTCTCAAGGTGTAGTCTGCGGTAGGATACAGGGGTTTCGTCTGGCTTATCCCGTCGGTGTTTGGGACAGAATGGTTCGCGGGGAAATGTTGGAGAGATACTCGCTTGGTGCTGATGGCTTATGTTTGGTTCTCTTCTTCGTTGGGCTGTCCCCCGGCACATCGGTCCGGCTGGTAGTTGTTTGGTGTCTCTGGGTGTGCTCCTCCGGTGGTGGTACGAGTCTTCTGCCCTGTCAGTCGGCTCCTTTCTTCCTGCATGCCTGTTGTGGTTGTTTGCCCTGTGGCACTGTTCCACTGTTCCAACATGACAGAGAGAACAAACTTCCCTTACCTACCACATGATTCTAGTACAACAGTATTTCAGATAATTAATCAAATATTGGTGACAGAGGCTCATCAATGACCTACATTCTTTCAAAAAATATATAGTTTATTTCATGTTTATAAATATAAATTCCATTAGTTTACATCAATTAATATTCCTTTGTCAGTTCTTCATGAAATACAAGATATCAATTTTTATAAATTCACATTTTTTTTTAAATAGTGTAAACGGAGAAAAGCATAATAAAGTGCATATAAATCATAACTATATACAAAATTGAGTTGCTACAAATTGATACATAATTCATTAACCCCCTGGTAGAAAAAGAAAGTACCAACATCCGCACACACACACAACAATCTGAACATTCTCACTCTAGCTACATACACTACCACACCATTTGAAACAAGGAAGTAAAATCATGAATACAGGTCTCCAAGATCAATGTGAGACCCCGCACTTGGTCGACGCGCGTTTCAGCGGCGCAAGGCCACCTTCTTCAGGACCACTTCCAATAAAACAACCCAAATATCCAAGGGATCCCTTTGTAAATTGTTGCTGAGATCTAATGGGATTTCTGTAATCACTTCATGCGACACGATTCTTGACTCTCTAAGATAATAGATGTGTCCACAGAGTCTTGTAAATCCAGCTTCTAATTAGAATTTTGTAGGGGTACGCCAGCCAAACCTTTCAGTGTCCTTGCCTAAGTAGGATGTCGATAAGTGTCCGTCTCCTGGTTCACTCCGACCAAAGGGAGGAAACCATTCTTACTTTTAATTCTTGTAATTTTTTTAACTGAGACCTGCAGATAGCCTTTTGATTTTGCAATCACTTACCTGTGTTGGGAGGTGTGCTTCCCCTGCCCCGGTCCACTGCGGCTGTTGTGCCGTTTGAGTGGAGGGCAGGGGCATCTTGGGTGAGTCCCGGATCCCGGCGGGACCGTAGGCTGCAGTCTAGCTAGGGGAGAGGCTTGGCTATTTATTGCACATGGCTATCCGGACGCGCAGCGGACGCGTGCATCGGGTGCGCCAAAGGCAAGCCCGTCTGCGCCCATCCTCGCCCCGGAAGCGACCAGCGCCAGCCACTTTGGTCGGATTGTGCCCGGTCTGCCCAACAGGAAGATTATTTACTCCCGCGATGCTCTGCTAAAGGCGAGGGGCTCTAGCTGTGATGTTGGTAGGCAGTGGGATGTCCTGGACAATCTTCTTAGGACTTGCCCGGTTTGTTAATTCTGCTTTCTTACCCAGCTGCTCAATCCCTCTCCCTCGGTCTCTGGCGAACCTAGGATTCTAGCAGCACTCATTAACGTGCGCTGAATGGTTAAGCATGCGTCTGACATCTTTGAGCTTTTATCGGATGCTAAACTGGACGTCCTTTTCATTACGGAAGCTTGGCTCAATGAGTCTTGTGCTCCGGTAGTGGAGCTCTCAGTTCCTAGGGGCTACAAAATTGCCAGAGGCGATCGGGGATCCGGCGGGGGGGGGGGTGGTGGGGGGGGGGGGGTAGTGTTTAGGGATTCTTGGTCCTTCTCTAGTGAAGCTATAGGGGATTGGGCGGATTAGGAGGCCCTGGATTTTACCTTCACCATCACCCCTCACTTTACACTGGGTGGGACTCTGGTTTATCGTCCGCCAGGTCCTCCTGAAGCTTTTCTCAAGGCATTTGATGATATTATTATCCCTCGTGCCCTCCGCTACCCCAAATTTCTCCTTTATGAGGATTTAATATCCATCTGGATACCCCATCCAAGCTCCTCTTGGATTCCCTGGGCCTCGCTCAGCTGACGCAACATGTGATGCTGCCATCCCATGTGGGCGGCCATCTCATTGACTTGGTCTGTTCCAACTTTCCCATCCAAGTCGATGATCCTGAGCCTGTAACGGGGTTCAACAATTACCTGATTAGGTTCACCTGCTCTTAGAAGTCCTGCCCCACCTCCCGCTCCACAATCCAGGAAGGTTGATCTCCCAGCCCTCACTATGGCCTTACGCCAGTCCCGTCCGACTCCCGCCTCGGTTTTAGAAGGGGCGGTGGACAACTTTGATCACTGGATCAGTCAGGGGTTCAGGGCCAGCTCCAAAGCTAACAGTGGTAGCAATCGGCACTCTCTCCCCTCGCAACCCTGGTATTCCACTAACCTCAGGGACTTGAAACTGGTGTGCAAGAGGCTGGAGCAATGCTGAGGCCAGAAATACTGTATGTCAGCAAGACGACCCTGCGCTTAGCACAGAGGGAGTACTATATGGCCATTAGGAAGGCTAAAAGCGACTATTTTGCCGGGAGAATTTCACTGGCTCGGAACAATAGTAAAGAGATCTTTGCTATTGTCCGGAACTTTCTATCTCCTTGTGCAGAACAAAGATCGCTACCAGTATCCCAACAATGGTGTGAGGATCTATCCCCCTTTTTTGTCGACAAGATACTAAAGATTCAGGATAGTGTTGGCCCACTTTTCAGAACTGTGGAGGCCCCTGCCCCGGGGACCTCCCTTATCTTGTGTGCGGTCTCCGCCCGGCTCACCTCAATTCTGCCCACCACAGAGTCAGACATTCTAACCATTCTTGGCTCTCTTAAGTCTGGCTCTCCCTCAGACCCTTGTCCGGCTCGGGTACGAGCTGATGTATTCGAGGAGGTTTGTCCAGTGGTAGTGGACATTGCTAATCTTTCCCTTCAGACCGCCTCTGTGCCGGCCCAATGGAAACAGGCCACCCAGTGGTTGCTTTAGAGACTGCACCGGGGGTGGTAGCACCATGTAGTTGGTATGTGGCGGAGCTCTGGGACTGATGTATGAGCGCCATCCATTGGTGGCTTAAGAGACTGCGCCGGGGATGGAAGCACAGGGCAGACCCTGTATGTGAAGAAGCTCTGAGACTGGTGTGTGATGAGCCAGCGCCATCCAGAGGCTGCTGCAGAGACTGCATCTGGGATGGAAGCACAGGGTGGACTCTGTATGTGAAGGCACATCGTGCAATCAAGGGAAAGGGCTCCGCATATCTCTCTTCCTGTCTCCGCCCTTACGGCAATGCGAGACACCTTCGATCCAGCTCAAAAAATTTGCTGTGTACCCCCAGATTCAAAAAAACACGTTCTGGGGGAAAAACCTTTCAGGTCTGTGCCTCCTATCAATGGAATAAACTCCCTACTCCATTAGATTGATTCAGGAGGAGTTGCCTTTTCGCAAGGCACTGAAAACATTCCTCTTCTGCTAAATTCCCCACGAGTGAGACACAGCAGAGACACAGAAGCGCCGGGACACCCCGCTGGGGTAACTGTGCGCTATACAAAACACACTAAATAAATAAATAAATAAATAAGGAGCTCTGAGACTGGTGTGTGATGTGGGAGCGCCACCCAGAGGTGGCATCAGAGACTGCACCGGAGATGGAAGCACAGGGTGGACTCTGTATGTGAAGGAGCTCTGAGACTCGTGTGTGATGTGGGAGCGCCATCCAGAGGCTGCTGCAGAGACTGCACCTGGGATGGAAGCTCAGGGCAGACTCTGTATGTGAAGGAGCTTTGAGACCTGAGACTGGTGTGTGATGTGTGAGCGCCACCCAGAGGTGGCTTCAGAGACTGCACCTGGGATGGAAGCTCAGGGCGGACTCTGTATGTGAAGGAGCTTTGAGACCTGAGACTGGTGTGTAGTACAAGTGTTGCAGGAGTTCTGCTGTACCTCATACGTCCGCACTGAGTCCTGCGGTAGTACAGGTTTACTTAAAAAAAAACCAGTTATTTCGTTTTATTATACCGGGGAGATCTCTAGCCGCACCCACCAACATAAGGATGAGTGGGTCCTTGCTGTGGCGGCCATCTTGCAATGGTAATGAGCGCTCATCCTGCCCCTTGTGTGCCCTTTTTCCCAGGACTCTGAGACCTCTGTATACAGTAATGGCGGCTGCAGCATTTTCTCTCATGTTCCTACCAGGCAATCCTATTGTGACTGTGGCTTTGGTCCTGCAGCACCAAAATGCGAATAAGAGAAACCGCTCCCTTGATCAATCCGGTCCAAGTCGTTTTTCAAATGTTGGTGTTGAGGGAGCACCACGCGTGGTATTACCAAAGCACCGCTGGACCAACTGTCCACATATCTCGAACTATCTCGCTCTAACTTCTCTGAGGGTTAAGCCCTTTATGCCCAAGTTCCTCTTTAAACGCTAATTTCTCAAAAATATATTAACAGATTTATGCCAAATCACAAAAAGTGCACTTTTCCAGTAAAGTTATATTTTTTCGCCAAATTTGGCCCAGGCTTGACAGGAGAACAAAAAATACTTTTCCAATGGAGACTCGGGCCTAGAGACCCGACTACACACACAAACACACACACCCATACAAGTTTATTATTATATTATTGTATCATTTCTGTGTTTTTTAGCACTTTTTGTACTGGCTGTATGTGCTTGTCATTTACAAAGATGTAAAAAGAAAATATAAATAAAGTTCTTGTGAATGTTTAAGTATATTTTGCATTATTCCATAATCATTACATTAAACCTAAGGTACTACCAGTAGCAGCTTCTGGTGGGAGGGCTGTGGGCAGTGAGTCAGTGCGGGGGAGGTGCAGGGTGGGTCGTAGTAAACCACAGAATATGGACAAACGGAGGTAAGTACATAAATAAATAAAAGAAAACAATAAGATCTGACACAGAGACAGTGGATTGAGTGCAGTACGTCCAATGCGGATGGGCCTGGTAGCCCAAGGAATGTGAAAGAGACCTCTCCATTAATAATAGAGACCACGACAGAGGGAAACTGGACGGGAGAGGCGTCCCATGGCAGCGAGGCAAAGTAAGGGATATCGGTACACAGAAGATTCTAGAATCGCGGTGGGAGAGCGACTGATGGCTAAAATGGCCCAAAGCTGCAGAACAGAACAGGACAGGTCAGAAGCATCCCCAGGCCAGGACTATGAACTTAGTATATGACTGCACCGGAGCAATAAGAGTGGCAAAAACAGTACAAATCGGCAGGGTGCAGCGATGGGACTCTTTCCACCCCCCCATAGGCCTGCACACAAGCCAGGATGCATAACAACCCAACTGGGTCCTGCACCGCCCGACCTGTTGCATGACAGCGACTAAGCTGCCTTCACTGAAGCGAGAGACCTGGAGAGCCCCGGTAGCAGGAAGTACTGTTGACGATTTGGGGCCTCCACAGAGCTTGAGGAATCAGAGAGAGAGTGACCAGGAACCCACAACAGGAAAATTGATAGGCCACTAGAAACTGAGATTATTCTTGCATAGTTCTGACCACACTTGTGGTAAACACAAAGACACTTCAAAAACAGGTGCAGGAACTTACTACCATGACCAAAGCATCAGAGGCTAAGCTAGAAGACCATGAGGGTCATTCCCGCTCCAATAATGTCCACATTATCGGAGTTTCGGAGATGGTAGGGGGTCCAGATGCGGTCCTGTATGCGGAAGACCTTGTACTGACATCTCTCCAACCTAGGGGGCTATCCAAGTACTTCTCTGTGGAAAGGGCTCATAGAATCCCCGGCACTAGACCAAGACCAGGGGCTCTACTGCAACCTATTATTCCCCGTGTTTTCAACAACCGGGACAGAGACATGATACTCCAGACCGCCAGGTGGTCTGGAGTATCTGCCCACAGCACTCCCTGCCCATAGCACTCCCACCAGAAGCTCAAAGTGGACAATGCAGTCTTTACCTTCTTTATGGACTTTGTGACAAAAGTGCAACAAGTGAAGCTGACCTTCCTTGAAGTGAAAAAAGCGCTACAAGCAAGAGAAATAAAATACTCTCTGCTTTTTTCATCAACAGTTTGGGTGACAACAGAAGGCGAGCTGTGGAGGTTCTCCACCCTGGAAGAAGCAGGGGATTGGCTTGACGGATGTCGGACAGTGGGGAAGCCAAACGCACATTTAGAGGCACCGGCACGGCAGGGAATCAGGTGACGGATGCGACAGAAGATACAGATCAAGGGTCCCTATAGCAGATCACCTCTCCACCACATCCAGATGACTGAGACAGATAGCGAGAACACTGTCCAGTAGACCATGCTATGAGAGAACCCTTAAAGGTCTGGAGAAAAGGAGCAAAACATATACCCCTGAGGGCTGAACCTTAGACGGACTTTGGAAATGCAGGTAAGATTACACTTGTACTCACAACTTCTCCTGGTGATTCAGAACTTATGTAGTACCACGGGATTTTATGACTATACGTTAAACAATGATCACAGCAGTCCTAAGAATGGGGATTGGGGATGGTGCCAAGTGGGCACAATACATGGCTTAAGTCCGCCCGACGTTTGAAAGTTCAGTTATGGGACGACAGGCACTCTGCAGATTGAGGGGGTGGGAGGTTCTGTAGACTTGACACGCAGTGGGAGATGGGGTAGGGAAACTGGAGGGGCTAGTAATGCGCCTCTAAGCATAACAGATGCAGCAACACACGCTCAGGTCGAGGCTCAGTTAAATAACATCGCAGACCTTTGACACACATCGCCGATCACAGACCACTACAACCACCCCCTTGGACAATATCTAATAATTATGACCTGGAATGTTAACGGCATAAGGAATACAATTAAATGTGCAAAGGTGATGCAATATATCAGACGGCATGCACCAGATGTATTTCTATTGCAAGAAACACACCTGAAAGGCAACACCTGTAAAATAGTAGACAGATATGGATACACATTTTTAGCACACACTGGGTTCACCTCCGGGTCCAGGGGCATGGGACTACGAATTAAAAAGACACTGCCTTTTAATGCCCGTAAGACATGGCAGGATCGACTGGGCAGATATGTGGCCCTCACCAGGGTATGAGAGGGGCGAGACCTCAATCTATGCTCGGTGTATGTACCACCCAAAATGCACTCAGATACTCTCCCTGAGGTAAGTTCAATACTCCTCGAACTCCCATACGGAGTGCTGATACTGGGCGGAGATCTGAATGCAGTAATGGATCCCAGTAGAGATATGGTATCGAGCTAAATCAAGGAAGTGAGCGCAAATGTCCTGATGACGCTTGTGGAAGCCGTAGGGCTGGTGGATCTCTGGCACACACACAACCCCCTGTCTAAAAACTACACATACTTCTCGGCACCACACAGGATATTCTCAACTAAAGTACATATCTGTAGGAGAGTAGGGTCTGCTTCCTATGGTCACCCCCCCCGCCCCCGTTTTTGTTGTGATTTTCTGGTTTCTCGACTCTAGTGTGGCTGTGGTCCTGCTAATCAGACACACAGCCCAGCTGTTCTTTCTCTAAATTGATACCATGTAATTTAGGTACATACCTGATGGGGAATTGGGTCACCTTTGTGAGCCCCTGTGTAGTGTACCATAGGTACCCAGGGCATAGGTGCATCCTAGGCCTACCAGGGGCTGCAGCATGTATTATGCCACCCCTGGCTGGCCATCCAAACGGACACCACAGGCTGATCAATCAGCTTGGGTAAGGTGGTGTAACCACCCCTTACTTAGATATAGTATACCTATATCTACCCTTATATATAGACACATATACACCTATAAGTCACTCCTATGGCAGGCCTTGACAATCCTGAAGGCAGAGTGCTTGGTTTTATGTGAGAGGGTGCCCTAGCATGAGCTGAGCCCCTCTGCAGCTTTCGGTACCATCTCCTTATAGCTGTTCTTAAGTGCATTATAATCCTCACGGTTAATGCTAACTTTAGTTTGGCTTTATCAAAACACGTTGCGTAACTTTGGAATACTACCCCCCCCCCCCCGCCAGTTCTGGCGGCGGGGGTAGCATTCCACCCTTCTAGAGGGAGAAGACCTGTAGTTACTGCTTTACCTGGTTAAAGTTAAACAGAGCCTCAGCATCACAAAATGGATGCTGCTGCCACAGACACAAGTCTGATCTCCTGATTCTGGGGGAAATTCCAGCAAGGGAGGCCTGGACATAGGTTTCCTGTCGAGGGAGTTGCTAGCATCTCCTCAGACAGCTAGACCTTTGTGGGACACCTTGAATCCAGCTCCTGGTTGTCGTCGACACCTGCTGATCCTCCTGGCTGCAGAGACCAGCTTCACCTCTTCACCTGAAATCAACTCGACATCGCCTGGTTCCTTCCTGGTCACTGGCTAGTGACCCAGACTCTGTCCCCTCTGCTTTCAAGCTCTTCTCATCTCCAATCCACCCTTGTAGCCACCCGGACACTTTTCCTCTGGTCGCCTGCAGCACTTCTTTGCAGATCTCCATAGAAAACATCGACAAAACCCGACACGAAAAGACACCTATGCACCCGGCTTCCCTGGGTGAGGTAACACGAGTACTCCGGTTCTCCCGTGGGTCTTGACTCTCGAAGTGTCCTAGTTTAAAGGGGTTTTACCGTAGTCCATCCGAAAGTGTCTTAAAACTGTAACTTTGTAACTTCTTCGTTCTCCATTATAAGTCAATGGTAACTCGCGGCTGTGTTTAGACACTGCACGCGTCTCACGTGGGTCTCCTACTTCCTAACCTTTGGTTGTCTAGTGTAGCCCCAGCGATTCCCTAGGCCCTGCATATGGACTAACCATTTCTTGATCCAATTTTACATCTCCATCTCTAAGCCACCTATGAGTATTGATACTAGGGAGGGCCTGATCAGGAAATGGGGTTCTCTGGATACCTCTGCCTTTCTCTGTAGCTTGGAGAATTCCGTTCCTGCTTACAACGCTAACCTCAATAAATCTGTTGCCGACATTTCCCTCTGGCTTGAAAACGCTAGCAACATACATGCCCCGTTGAAAACGTCAAAAACTTTGCGCCAATCCGAGGCTCATAAATGGTTCTCCTTGGACCTAAGGGCTATGAAACTCACTGTCCCGCCAGAGGGAACGCGAATGGAGAAGGAACTATGACCCCCTTGGGAAGACCCAATACTTGGCCGCTCGTTCCATCTATATGAAGGCCATTCTTTCAGCCAAAGTGGAGTATTTCCCCAATCGCATTGAAATGTCCAACAATAAATCGAAGGATATCTTCTCCATCGTTGATAAGCTCACAAATCCTGCTAGAACACAGCCCAAACCCAACGCCACACAAGAATTCTGTAATACTCTTAACAAGTATTTTCAGGAAAAGA